>NW_025403330.1:0-8180 GCF_020080835.1 Cotesia glomerata
TATGTATATATATATAGATTAATAAAATTAAAAAAAAACCAATAGACTGTATATCTATGTATATAGTGTACATTTGTACCACTTAGGAGCGCTTGCGCATTATCGTCTTATTTCAGCTGTTTTATATTTTTTTTCACATTCGCTTTTGCACGACCCATGATGCGGAGTATCAGAGAGTTCTTTGCGATGGAAAATTTTATTTTATAATTATTTCATAATTAAATGAGCATTATGAGTCGTGCACTTTTGGATTTTTCAAATTTTTTAAATAAATTGTTGAATATGCTTTTGAATATTATATGATGTTTCAAACATTTGAAACATTTTTCAAAAATTTGTATTAAGATGTATTCAAGTGTAAATATATTCTCAATGATACCTCAGTGTATCTGTATAACTCTTAAAAAATTAAACGAAACAATTCTTACTTTGATTTTCAAAAATAACGAGATAAATTCTACAAAGAAATTCTGGATTCGACTGCATTATCTTATGATTTAAGAAATAATTAAACTATTATGTATGCTTAATCATAAATTAAAACAATTTTATTTGTACAAGATTAGATCTGACAATATATAACGATAATAGTAGATATATGTTTATTGAGTAAGGTGTAAAAGATATAATCACTCGACTATTCAATGCGATGAATCACGAGTCAAAATTAAAAACATATTTTGAGCCTCCACAACCTACTCGAGGAGTTATAGGCTGAAATTATGGTTTTAGATTTTTTCGACTATGATGACGCGTATATCAGAACCGTAATTTCAGCCTACAAGTGGTATATTTGTCCGCTTTTACCAAAGTTAGGCTGAAATCACCGTTTTAGAACCATAAATTGAGCCTACTGAGCCTACATCTCTACCGTAAAAAAGATCCTTATTGGTTAATAAGATGAAGGCGAGGGGAAAGAAAGGAAAGGGGAATGGATTCAGATAAAAATGGCTGCTGTTAGCGGCATGCTATGTCCGGCGCATGCCATTTGATAAAAAAAGGATTTTGCCAATGTCATATCTATATTTTATTTATATTGTAGAGCTATCGCAAATTCAGACTGTGTGACTCTTAATTTAAACCTAACATTCGCTAATTATAGAAATAACATGAAAATCCGTTCTAACCGAGATTCGAACCCGAGCCGCGCGCTTGCCAGACCGATAACTAACCCCTACAACGTACGACCGATGAGTTGATTTACATCTCATCATTCTCATAAACTAAATTTATATGGTGACGATTTTTCTGAAATTTTTGTATCTTTCTCTACCCTATTGAAAATAATTTTCAAAATTTTTTCAAATTTTCTTACCCTTACCCTTACCCTTACCTTACTTGAAAAAAGTTACAAGTTATTTAAAGAAAAATATGTTTTTTTTTTGTTAAATAACCATAACTTTTTTGAAAATTGACTTATTGGGATGTTTTTTTTTTTTGAAAATTTTTGTTTTTAAATGTACTTTTTAGAAAAAAAATAAAAATAATAATTTGGATCAATATTCAACGTTTTTTTTGAAACTTTCGGAAAAAAAACGAAAATTTCGGGATAAATGCCATTTTTGATTTTCGATTTTTTTTTATAAAATATTTCAGCATTTTCTGCGAATTTCCTGAAATTTTAAGTGTGGCATTTTTTTTCTTTCTATTTTTTTTTAGAAATGAAAAAAAAAATTTTTTTTTTAAATGTTTGTTTTTCGTTATAGCACTCAAAATTTTTCAGCAAATTTAGAAAACTTCAAAATCCGAGAAAAAAAAAATAAAAAAAAAAATTAAAAATAACAATCATCGAAAAGATTTGATTATTATTTTTCAATGAAGTTAGATCAAAAATTAAAAGAAGCATTCAATTTTTTTTTTGTATTTTGTTTCCAAAACTACATGCTACAACAAAAAAATGAAATTGTTGTTTGATCCATTTTGGAGCAACGCATGAACTATCAAAATTAATTTGTTTGAAATTATTTTCATTTACACAGCAAAAAATATTTTTGTTGAATGATTTATAAACAGTAGACTTGAATGGAATGTGATTTCATTTTTTTACACGTTTAAATAATTTACATATCCTAAATTCAGGAGAATTTCGCAAAAAATACTGGTTTTTAAAAAAAAAAAAAATAAATCGGAAATCAAAAATGAGCATCATCCCCAAATTTTCGTTTTTTCCAAAAGTTAAAAAAAAACGTAGAATATAAATCCAAATTATTATTTTGATTTTTTTTTTCTAAAAAGTACATTTTAAAACAAAAATTAAAAAAGAAAAAATCCCAATAAGTCAATTTTCAAAAAAGTTATGGTTATTTAACAAAAAAAAAACAAAAATATTTTTCTTTAAATAACTCGTACCTTTTTTTTGGTTGGGTAAAAAAATTTGAAAAAATTTTTAAAATTGTTTTCAGTAGGGTAGAGAAAGATACAAAAATTTCAGGAAATCGAAAATCATCGAGGTCAAGAGTGGTCGATTTGGCATGAAATGCCCCATATATAAACCCGAATATGCTAACGATAAACATTAGAAAAAGTTTAAGTTGAGATGTTATTGCTTATTACTGTCCGTATATTTTATGGATTATTGATCAATTGTTGCAACATTAATTACAATAGTCATAATTTTTATTTCAACTCTACACTTAAAAAATTTTTTGCAACGATAAAAGTTAAAAATTTTCTAAGTCCAGTTTTTTAATTATAAAATTTTTGCTATCATAAAAATATTATATGTTCTAAAAAATAAAAAGATGGAAACAACCTACAGACCCTCGAGGTAGGCTCTTTAGGCTCAAAATACAATTTTAAACTGTGATTTTGACCTCAACAGCCTATTTTTAGGCCGATGAGGGTGAAAATACAGTTTTAAATTTCCTTGCAAACCCAACAACAAAAGAAAGGAGGCTCAATAGGCTCAAATCATTTTTTTAATTTTGACTCGGGATCACACAGGTCTTTTTTTTCAGTTAACCTTTAGTCCCTTTGAATTGTGGCAGTAAGTTTTCCATCACACAATAGGGGTGCAAATTACTTTACAGCCATACTATCTAATAGTTTGGGGTAAGATGGCTACTTTTTATAGACTTATGAGCTACATCAAATCAATCATTGAAATGTTTTTTTTTTTTGTTTTTTTTCCCCTATTAAAAACAAAAATTCAAATGTCTACATGAAAAAGTATAAATTATTTCTTAAAATACAACAATGAATTTGTAAACTAAATAAAATCGTCGGATATTTACAGTATGAATTATTTTGATGGGAAAATAAAATATTCCAGATAGTTTCTATAAAAATTTTTATTCAAGTAATTTTGTTAACCTCATTGAATCTATTGAATTTTGTTCACGTCTTAAGTCTACTTAGACTCTAAGCTGTTTGAACAAATTGCAAGTTTAAGATTCTTTATTTTACTCAATTGTTCATAAAATTTGTCTAAATATAATTACACTTTAATATATCTACGTAGTATTTTCAAACGATATGCTTATAAAACTTATAAAATGATGTCGCTTATTTTTATAACAAATCAATTTTCTATTCTTCAAATAATACGTCTCAAAAAATAAAACATACTTAAAGTAAATGGAATTATAAAAAAAAATATTATACTTATTTGATAAAAATGGCAATGTCAAGATTCATGTTTGAGTATAACTTTTAAATCATCTGGCAGTGTTCGAGTAATATCATTCAAACGTTCGCTAAGTCTTACTCGCACTGCTTGAGTAGTCGGTATATCTTCACTATGACTTATTTCTAATTTTTGCCGAATTTTTAAAATCATGTCAATAATTTCTACTTCTTGTTTATCTTGGACCCATGTTTTTAGATCCTAAAAATTTTCATTAATTCTGAATTAATGAATTGAAAATAATAAAATAAATAAACGTTATTTAAGTTTAGTTTTACCGCATGAGATAAAGCTTCGAGCTGTAATGCTTGTAATTTATGAGTAAGTTCTGAGTATCGTAAATTAAACCATCCTGAAAAATTTGGTGTTCGGAAAAATCTTTTGTACAATCCAGCCCAATCTCCTTTAATCCCTATGGTTAATTGAGGCCCAGCAGTACTAACTGTAGCCAAAAAATCCTCTGGATTGAATAATTGAGGTATGGGAGTAGCCTAGTTAATAATTACAAATAAGTAATAAATGTATTTACTAAGTATATTCTAAATTTTTCTGTTTTTAAATAGTTTATGCACTTAAAACCCTTTATATAAGTTCAAAGTAAACTACATGAACATTTTCAGTCAAATTAGGTTTGTTTATAAAACTTAATTTATCGAGCCTAGTACTTTTGCATGAGGAGAACATGGCTTGGGAAATTAATTTTGAAATGAGATTAAATAAATATATAAATGGTATTTCTTTGAAAGTGAATAAGAACATTTACTTATAATATGTGAACGTATAGTAGACGAGACAAAAAAAAATCTGATTAAAGGGAATGCATGAGATTATTATCAATAATAAAGAGAGTTTTGCGCAGAATTATTAAATTTCTGAGTATATAATGCTCAAAAAAATATTATAAATTGTGTTTTAAAGACGTTTATGCGTTACGTTAAAGTAAAGTTGAGTTCTAACTTTTTACGAAATTTCTTAGTAAGTTGAGAAAAATTTTTAAATATATCAATAATTTACCTATTTTTTATTTATCCTAAAATATTTTTTAGGCATTTATTGTATAATATCAGTAGATATATGTTAGTCGTTAATTTGACATCCATTTTTATGTTTATTTCAAATTTGGCAATATCGTCATTTTTATCCATTTAATTAGCTGCATGTTAAAGTGAACTTTTTGACAAATTCAACATTTAACCTATACTATGTTTTGACGCTCAGTGTGTTTATACATATTTATGTTGTGAGCGCCGTTGCTTATTTTCATTCCAATAAATAAACCAAAATAGTTTGAATTATATATAATAAAACAATTAATCATTAATTTAAACGATCGTCAACAATAATTTTTTAATGCAATTATATAAGTTACGTGAATTACAGAATATTTTGAAACATTATTTATTATAGTATTTACTTGGATAGTATAAATAAGGTAAAGTACCCAGTAGTTGAGCAGGTTTAAAAGTAAAACTTATTTGATCCTACTTTTAATATATAAAGATGTAATTATTAGTTCAAATTAGTGATTTTCATGAAAATATAAACAATTTTGAATTGATTAAAGCGCAAAATAACGTAGATAATTGATTATTTATATTTTGACGTTTTTAAAATAGACTATAAAAGGAGTAGTAGTTGAACAATCAGTTCTGACAAGCCGCAGTATAGTCTAGTCAACAAGTGCCTTTTTGGTCAACTTTTTTCAGCAGTCTCCGAAAATTATGATTAAGGTGTCATTCGATTCGGAATGGCATCTAGATGATTTTCGGAAAAAAATGACGTTCCGCTTGCAAAAATTGCAAAAGTTATTAACAATTAACTAAAAAAAAGGAGGGGTTTAGTTTTTTGCAAATATCTCAAAAACTAATAAAGATTTTTCAAATTTGAAAAAAGATTCAAAAAGAGAAGGAAATTTTCTCAAAAAAATCTTGATTTCCAGAATTTTAGGACCAACATTTATAATTTTCCCAGAGGGTTGAAAATACGCCCGAAAACGGGTATTCTGGCTTGCGTAAGCCACGCCTTCTATTAATCTGAGAATTTTTTTCTTTACGTGGAGCTATTTTTCGAAGATCTTAGAATAAACTCCCGTTGGAAAAATTAAAAAATTGTTAATTTTCGTTTTTTTATTGACAATTTACTAAGGTGAAAAATCATAAAGCTTTATTAAACATTAAAAAAAATTGTTTTTTTTATAATATTACTAGCTGATACCCACCCGCTTCGCTGGGCATACAATAAAATTTTATGTTGTAACCTAGATGAAAAATATAAACAAAATGATTAATTTCAAAAAGATAATTAATATAAATTTTGAATTAGAGAAAAGTGATTGTTTATGATAACCGGTGTTAGCGAGTATTAAATATATGAGAAAAGTATTTTATTATTAATAATCAATCAATCAATGGGTCAGTTAGTCAGTAAATCTGTCATTAGACAGATTTCCGCATCACCCATGACGTACTGTGTAGTGAGATGCGTTCCCATTATAATAATGTTATCCTAAACATTTAGTCTAGACTGGATAGGTCAAATGGTAGAGTAGCCGACATGTCACCGGAAGGTTCTGGGTTCGAATCCCTGTCCGAGCTATCTGAATTTTTTCTCGCATATTCTGTAAACTCTTATTAAGAAGGTCCTTCCTATTTCTTTCTCAATCTCTTCCTCCTCCAGTATTCTGTTACGTGAATGTTGGAACGATTCACGTAATAATTATCCGTAACTTCTATTCTTTTCCGCTTCATAGTATTATTTAATTTTAAAAATGTCAATAATTTTTTAATTTTAAAAAATGTTAATAATAAAATACTTTTTCTCATATATTTAATACTCAAGCTAACACCGGTCATCACAAACAATCACTTTTCTCTAATTCAAAATTTATATTCATTATCTTTTTGAAATTAACCATTTTGTTTATAATTTTCATCTAGGTTACACCAGAATAATTTATTGTATTCCTATCGAAACGGGCGGGTATCAGCTAGTTATTAATAAATTCATAACAAATTAAGTGGTATTAAAAATATATTTATTATTACTCATTTTATTAGAAATTATCTTAAATCGACCGTTTTTATAATAATTTAACGATATCGTTGTAAAATTTTAGAGAAGACGCATCAGACACAATTTACCATTTTAATTTTAATCATTAAAATCCAGTATAATCATTTAACAATATCAACTTGATAATATTTATGTTTAATTTATCTGTGTTATGATATAATCGAGTTCATCCTTCATGATTATTCAATACATATAAGTTATTTCAGTTATTAATGATTTAGCTATTCTTTCTTAAAAAACGTATGATTATGAATTCCTACTGTCCCAACAGTCAATCGATAAAATTTAAAATCAATCATTTTGACAGTTATTATAGCAACGGTAACCATGATAACGGTAACCATGGTAACGGCAACCATGGTAACGGTAACCATGGCAACGGTAACCGCGGCAACGGTAACCATAGCAACGGTAACCATGGCAGCGATAAGCAGGACAATGGTAACCATGGCAAAGGTTGATTAGCGTGGGTGGTTTGTAGAGGTGGTTGAGAGTTCGATAATTTACGAGGTGCCGCGATTGGTTTCTTAGGGGATTAAGAGGGGTCAAAATGATGATTTCGCTCCCAAAAAAGAGAGATATAGGGAAGGGGAAAAAGATTATACTTAAGGAGCACGGGAGGAGGAGAATGGCAAGAGGAGGGGAGGAGGGCATATGTGATGGTAGACAGAAAAATTCATTTTTGGCTAGAATTGCGTAAAATCCGTTCTTAGTGAGCGTCTACATCACGAATGGAGTAACTATGCTAAATTTCAAGTCAATCGGGCGAATAGTTTCGGAGATCTCGTGATGAGTGAGTGGTATTTCGCTTATATATATATAGATTATTGATCTATTTTCTTATGATCAGAAGCTACCTAAAAATGATTTTTAATCATTTTTATTTCCTATTGTTTACAAAATTGTTATAAAAAAATGCATTGTTTATGAGATAATTTAAAAATTTTTTTTGATAACATAATCTTTGATGATAATTATGATTTAAAAAAACAAAAACGTTTCTTAAAAAAATTTTTTTATTGCTTAAAAACGTATTTGTTGATTAACAATTATTTTCTCCCACTTCTAATTAATATTAAGGAACGATTTTTTTTTTAAAAGCAAAAACATTCTCAGATTAATAGTTTAACAATTATCGCACTTGCAATGTTAATGTTCATGCTACAAAAAATTGTTAATTAATTAATGGATAACTTCTTGAAAAATCGCGATAAAATTTTTTTGACCACGGATTATTGTTTATTGATCTGTCCTGCAGGCGCCTGAATTTTTTCAATTTTTAATTTTCATATTTAATAAGTTTAAATAATATTTATTCATTAAAGGTCCGAAGGGGGCGTGGCTTGCGTAAGCTGGAGTACCCGTTTTCGGGCGTATTTTCAACCCTCTGGGAAAATTATAAATATTGGTCCTACAATTCTGGGAGTCGAGATTTTTTTGAGGAAATTTCAGCCTGGCACTTTAATTTTTTCAAATTTGAAAA
>NW_025403331.1:0-1471 GCF_020080835.1 Cotesia glomerata
TTATAAATGAATTACGTATGTCTCTATATAATTATATATGAATCATTATAATGCTATATAGTTTTTTTACTCGGGTATGCCTTTATATGAGTATATCAGACAACTTATGTGCTGATAAGGGTATGAGTATATCAGGCTATATAAATCCATGATAAGTTATATCAACCCTGATCAGGGATTTTTTTTTCAAGTTTATCAAAGTATATATAACTTTATAAGGTTATATCAGGCCATATCAGGACCTATTAAGAAATAATGTAAAATTATATATGAAGCATATCAAGCTATATCAAGTCTGATATAGTCAGATCAAATTGATAAGGCTTGATCAGGCCTGATATGGCCAATTTTCATATCAGGCCATATCAGGACATATCAAAATTAAATATGGACACATTAGATCATATCAGGCCAGATATGAACATATCAAAAAGTTTTATATGGCCTTATCAGCTCATATCAAGCCTGATCCGAATATTTTTCACGGGTATTTTAATTTTCTTGAAACAAATAGATGTTTTACTAGACTGTAAAACAAATTTTTTAAGCCCTATGTCAAATTGTAATTCAAATATCTTTGATTTTTTAAGCAACTTATTAGAATTTTTCTAATCAAAAATTCGAGTTTCTTAAAGATTTTTTAATTTTTCACCAAAATTTCAATGTATATGTAAACAAATAATATTTTCTTACTATGCCAATTATATAAATTGAAAATCTTTACTGATATGTTGCGTCAACGGACTAAGAATTTCACATACATGCATGGAAATAACATGTTATTTTTGCTGAGCACATAACCGATAAATTTTTCTTATTGCGAGATCGCGGGTTTGTAACATATGAAAATGAATGCATTTTCGAAACATTTGATATGTAAAAAATAAATTTGGCTAATTATTTAAATAGAATTCGTAAAAAACATGTTAAATTTATTATGTTAAATTTATTTTATATAAAAAATTGATGTCACTGAAAAAATTTTGAATAACAAAAAAATTCTTCGCATTTGAAGCTGAGATGGATTTCAACTTCACTTATGAGACTTACAATAACTTTAACTAAAACTTTCAATGCTCCATTTGGAATCTTTACAAATCAAAACAATACTCCAATTAAATTTCAAGTCTAGATCTAAAAATGCAATTCTACAAAGCGCTCAGCGAAGCAAGCGGGTAATAACAAATAATAAATAATAGATATAATAATCGCATCAAAAATCTTTACAGTACTTCCGACTACATTAAAATCGGCTTTCAACGCTTTTATTCGAATTGTGTGCTTTATGACATAAGTTTTCTCAATAATTTTGGGAAGTAAAAACAGAGAAAAATCATGAAAAATATTTTGTTTTTATGATTTTAAGCCGTTTTATTGTTAAAAAGTATAAAATTATGAAAGTCATCGTATATTATTTTAAGTTGAATTTTAACTGCGAATAACTTTTAACCGAGTTGACTTAAAAGGCCAT
>NW_025403332.1:0-1471 GCF_020080835.1 Cotesia glomerata
TTGTTATATATTATTATATATAATTATATATGATTAGATATGGTTATATTTGGCCATTTTTCATATGTAATCATATATAACCAATTTATATATAAATATATATAATTATATATAAATATTTTTTCTCGGGAAACGACCAACTACCGATATAATAAACAAAAAGTTCAAAAATTAAAAAAAAAACTCTGGGATGCTAACTTTAGTGAGCTTGGAACTATAGTTTATGTAAAAATAATTCGGCAAGCCGTGAAATATCTCTTTTTAACTGTAGTTTCCCATCTATTGGAGGATTACTATGTATTCTTGAATTATGTAGACGGTGGCATGTCACTTTTTACATCGAAAAAAAGTCTAAATTTTTGCGTTGCTATAGTTTGTGCTGATTAAATATAATAATTTCAAGTAGATTACTTGTTATAATCGACTGTAATTAATTAATATCAGTAAAATAAAGTATAAATTACTGTTATAATACACAATTTAGGAACAAGAAGTACCGTAGAATTAAATAAAAATTTGCAACCTCAAAATACCGTTATGCTTACAGTAAACACATTCGGTAGTCTGGCGCTCCGTTTACAACGGAATTTTTGAACGCAACTTGGCGCCAGATTCTACCGAGATGCGGCGGATATATATATATATGTATATATACCTATATGCAACCAACAGCATACTATATATATATATATATATATATATATATATCTTCTTCTTCTACTCTATAGCAAAGATTTCCACCTATATAGTCACTTATCACGATATCTCTGGAACCATTAGAGCTAAAGACTTGAGATTTGGCAGGAATATTCCTTTTGCCGAGTAGAGGTCAGCTAAGAACGGATTTTACGAAATTCCACCCACAAGGGGGGTTGCGGGGGCGTTAAAAATAGAAAATTCCCATTTTTTACCTATAGCTCCTATCGACTTCAAATTTGGTAGGAATCTCCTATATCTGATGTAGAAATGATCTAAAAGCGGATTTTCCGACAATAGGCTCCCAATATGCAACGCGGAGGTGGACGTTGACAATGAAAGGAGTAAAAGAAATTTCCGACTTCTCGCTCCTACAGACTCCTAATTTTGTATGAATTTTGTGTAAAGTGATGTAAAAATAATTTATGAACGAATTTTTTACGATATCCCTCCCCACAGGGGGTGCGGGGGTGCAGGTTTTAACAATTAAAATTTTTGAATTTTCGAGCTGTATCTCACTATAAGCCAACCAGAATTTGAAAAGAATCTGCTATATGCGATAAGCTGAAACTAAAGGGAAGCGACCCAAAGTCGAAGAAAGTATTTACTAGCGTTATAGATTGAAATATATAGATTATCTATCAAGTTGGAATACTACAATAAAAAAATGATAAATTATAAAATTAGTGTAAGAAAAGTAGATTTAAACGAAAGATGTATCAGAGTTTGTTAGACAAGCTGTACATCTGGTGCCAATAAATCTATCTATCTATAT
>NW_025403333.1:0-1470 GCF_020080835.1 Cotesia glomerata
CAGTTATCTAAGCTTGTTAATAAGCAGTTCCACTATCAGCTTTAGGGACTCCAAGAAGCTGATCAACTCCAGAGACAGAAAGTAGAACTGCTAAACGGTCAACAGAATGTGAATCAGCTATATCGGGCAAAATTTTACCGTCCCAGTGGACAACATAACGATCATCAGAACGGAATTCTTCTTTCAAATCTTGCGCATTGTTTGATCTATGTTTGATGCGAGCTCGATAAATTGTACCGTAGCGTTTTACGAGGAGTTTTTGAAGTTTTTTGGACCACTACATCTGGTCCTAACATGCCGAATTTCCTTCGTTTTAAAAAAGGATGGGATGACATTGATCAAACCAAATACAAAAGTGGAATAGAGGACGACTGTGGCAAGCGCTTTAAATGAAGATAAGATGAAAATTATTAATTTCATCAATGATTGCATACAGGTAAAAATTGTTCATTATATTTCCTTGATACAATCAAAACTAATACTTTCAACTTATGTTTATTAATTTGGTTTTTTAGATGTCTCAGCCTCGAGATGATTACCGGGAGCTTTTGGTATTATCTTTAGTTTTTATTGGTAGTTGTCCAACCGATACGTACACTTTCAAGCGTCCTGGTGCTATGCATCATGCGCGATGGATGTCAAAAGCCATCTATAGTTTGAAAATGTTTATTTTTCGGGATCAATTTCATCTTTCCCCTCGTGAAATAAAAAGTTTACGTCAAGTGTGTATCTTCGTAATTTTATTTTACATTGAAGCTTGGTACACGGCAACATCTGCTATTCTGGCACCTCACAAAGATCTAGAGTTGATGAAAAATTTGATTTTAAATAAAAAAATTAACTCGGTGGTGTCACAAGAAGCTTGCAGAAAGATGAAGGAACATTTGTGGTATTTAAATGACAAGTTAGCCACAATCTCATTATTTGATGACAATGTTCTGATCTATATTAAAAAGAAAATGCTTTATGCTATTAACATTCGAGAGGGCTGTACATTAATGGAGCAGCGATATCATGTAGAGGATGTAAATTTAAAATCGTTATTAGATAACGATTTAAGCGACTTTGTTTCGAAAAACTCATTAGAACTATTTAAAAAATTTGATTTACCCTCTGATTTCATAGAAGAAGATATTTCTAAATGGCCCAATGATGACAGCTACAAAACATGTCTGGAATTTTTCAAAACTTTGAAAGTAACGAACGACGTTGCTGAACGGGGTGTTGCATTCATTGAAGAATATAACTGCTGCCTAACTAAAGATAAAGAACAGTTGCAGTATTTCTTGCAGGTTGTTCGGGGCCATCGACAACGTTTTCCAAATTGTTATAAAAAATCACTTCAATCATAAATATTTAATATAAATAGATAAGCAATTTTTTAAGCAAAACTTATTAAAAAAGGCCATTCGGCAGCCAAAATGGAAGTAGATTTCATGGTAAATAATGAAAATACTACTAGGGTTGCAT
>NW_025403334.1:0-1470 GCF_020080835.1 Cotesia glomerata
TCTTTTTGTTCAAACTATTATTGTCGATGCAAAAGATGGCTATTTTAAGATATCTGCCTATCGATGTGGGAGCCGTAGAGTCCAGTCTATCAAAATTAATTACTTTGCACTAAAGAAAAAAAACTAAAATGATGCTCTTGCACCCTACTTACTTTGTCCAGTGATAAGAAGGCGCGATTAAAATCTAGGTAAATTAAGAGGCGGTACAATTTGTTCGAGATTGTCCATATAATACAAATAAAGTCAGTAAGCTTACGACTTATTTTTTTGCTTAAAAATGCTAACAAAAGAAATTATTCAATCTACACAGTGATCTAAAAAATTTTTTCGTCATTGTTGTAAAGTGTAAAAATGTTTGTTAATGTAGAATTTAACATTTAGTAATTAGTGTGGAATTTTAACATTTTAGTATGTTGATTCAACAAAATAAAGTGTTGATTCAACACAGATTGTGTGAAATCATCAGCTTACAGAATTTGGTGGTTAAATTTGACGAAAAATTTTTACTGTTGTCCAAAAAATTTTCTTTTCGCTCAAGAAAATAATAAGGAGAAAAATATTTTTCTTGGCTCAAAGTGAATCTTTTTTCTGTGAGGGCGTCAAACCAAGAAGACCCCTTAGAACTTTCCAATTTTTTTGTTTTACAGCATATTTGCAACATTACCGTTAGCCAAAACGATGAACATTGCTCTAAACTTGAGAAGAGTATACTGCATGTGGTACAAAAATAAATGTGTGGCTCTTAAAAACAATTACATTCCACTAAATGATTACAAGTGCGTAGCTATCAAGTTGTCACGAAGACAGTGATGATTGCGCGGTTGAAAATTCTTGGTGTCTTGATAACAAAATGTTAATGCCATTAATTAAATGGTTTTGATAAGTTCAATAATATTAGCTGTAAAGGTAATTAATTTTTTTTACTTTTATTAATTTCTAATAATGATAATTTTTAATTATTTCAAAAGTTCCATTGGGTGAAATTCTGTCAAAAATAACTACGATTGTAAAAACTACTAAAAAACTCCGTTTTGTTCTTCTAAACATAACTATATGTGTTTGTGACGAAAATTTTGCATTGAATTTATTCGAATGTTAACGCCAATTATCGGTGGATTTTATTTGCAGTGATAAGGATTGTCGATTTAATTCGTCTTACTGCTTTGAAAACTAAATGCAAATGCTTACCCACCTGATTTTGCAGCTGTTTCTATATTACTGAGAGGAAGTGTATAGAGAGGTGAAGACAACAATAAATAATTAATTATATATTTCTCAACTTTTATCGTTTTGAAAATAGAAAAAATAATATTATTGTTTTGTTTTCAGTAAATCTTTGTATACTGCAATGAAAATTTTGATTGCACAGTGATGCATAGCACCAAAATGTTTCAGAAGGGCACCAGAGATTATGTATTTGTAATTCAAATAATACTGGCAAAAGAAGTATCCGTCATTGCTTACCACACT
>NW_025403335.1:0-1467 GCF_020080835.1 Cotesia glomerata
ATAACATTATAATTTTTTTCTGCTTCAGAAAAAAAATATAACGTTGGTCAATATTTGTTTATAACAAATTGTTAAACTAATAAACAATTAAATAATTAATAAAAAAAATTTTTTTTTTGCCAAACTATTTAAAAGTAAAATTATGATTTTTAAAAGCAAAATTTTTTCTTAACTAATTGTTTAAACAATCGAAATATGAAAAATCGTTTTTAAACAATTAAAAATTAAAATTAAGAAAATTTTTTTAAAATCATAATTTTTGTGGACAACCAAATAGCAAAAAAATTTTTCAAAAATATTGAATTCTCTATTTGTTTAAAACAATTTTATAAACAAATTACGTAAAAATTCATAACCTATATTAACTACTGCCATTGCTTAATGTGAAAACAGGGGTATAGCTAAATATTAGTTGAAAAAAATTTCTTTATCAACTTTTTTAGATTTTAATTTTTTCAATAGTTATAAAAATCATAATTAACAAATTAATAAACTTTAATGAAAATTTATCGCAGGATCTTATAAAAGTATATATATCAAAAGGGCTCCACGTGAAGTTTAAAATTTATAGGCCAATTATTTATGTTCTTTTATCCCATTGTTTATGCCAACGGAGATTGGGAAAAAATTTTGTTAGTTAACAACTAGATAACTTTTTCAAAAATGGTGATTAAACTTTTTTTCTTTTCGCGGCCTGATTCTTTCAAGTGTTAAGAAGATATTTGTAGAATTTTTTCAAATTTTTAAAATCACATTTTTTGCGTTATAAAAAATTATTTTTATCGCTGAGCTCTCTTTATGGCGGCGCGCGCATGCCGTAACAGCCGCGCGGAGCCCTATTTTCAACGTCAAATTAAAATTATAAATAATGGAGATAGAGTTCCGGGAGTACGGACTTTTTCTGGAAATTTTTCTCCTCTTTAACGGCTTTTTTTCAAAATTGCTTAAATATTAATATTTTTCGAGTTATTAAACAAAAACGAAATATCGTTTTTTTCCATCTTATTTTGTTAATAACAATTGGCACTTTTACCTGCACCAAAATCCTTCAAAACATTTTTCTAGAGGTGATTCTGAATCGAATGAGCCATCGCTCATATTCTTAGGACCTTTTATCTCTATTTTTCACGTTTTTGAACTTGTTGACTAGACTAACAATAATAATGATCAATGATACTTCTGTAAATAAAAAAATTAATATTAGAAAACCATCCCATAGACAGTCCCCATAAAACAAAAATGTGCGATTTTTGATAATTGAAATCTCTAATTTTCGGTGTGCACCGGAAAATAAAATAAAACCGATAGTCATATTCAATGATACCCCTGTAATTAAAAAAAAAATAAAAGTTATAAAAGTGCCCCATACACTCTAAGATACAGCCCCATAAAGCCGAAAAATTTGCGATTATTTAATGATGAAATTCAAATGATCAGTGTGCACTTGAAGTTAAAAAGCAATAAAAA
>NW_025403336.1:0-1467 GCF_020080835.1 Cotesia glomerata
AAGATACATTCATAACAATCACAAGTAAGGTTAGGCTTATAAACATAAGTAATAGAGTGAGCGCGACTACCGACTTTCGGACTTTCTGCCGCCTCGTGTTTCGTTGTCAGTGCACGAATACATTATTTCGGCTCCCCGTCGTAGGGCGCGTGCGCGACTTGATCACGGCATAAAACTGAGGCTTTCTGCCATGAAATCGCAGTGGAAACCCCGTACTTTCGACCGGCGTAGTAAGAAAAATATTTTTTCTTTATACCTCGGTTGAAAGTACGCATCTTTGCAACTATTTCGAGGCAGAAAGTTAAAGATTCGTGCATTGATTAAGCTACACATTCATAGCCTTCTATAACAGCGGGAGCAAATGCTTTCGCTACCGCGCCTGACATTAGTCATTTGTTACTAACTTATATAATTATACTATAGAACTATGTTTTGTTTACGCTGATCATTTACGATTGATGGTATAAATAGAGATATAGATAAAAATATAACTGTCGTAAGAGTGAGTAGATCATCCGATGTAACTTATAACCAGGTTGTACTGTACTGAGATTCAGTTTGACAGTGACGTGTGTAAAATGGATCAACTTTATTTAATTAATGAATTATTTAGAAAAATGTACGCAGTAACAACAATTTAATTTGATTCTTATTAATTATTTTTAATTTTCAGATAATATGCTCGTTTTTTCTATTTTTAACCGAGAATAATCTTTATTATGTTTGTTGAATTCAAGAAATTTCAGTTTTATTTAATCTAAAAATTAAAATAAAAAATGTTTTTTAATTACTTTTTATTTGATTTTACATTAATTTTTTTTTATTTGATGCCTACCCCCTCCCCCCGACCAGCAGCACTCGCTTCGCTCGTGCCGCAAATTTCGGGGGCAGGCATCAATTTTTTTTTTCGATACAGTACATGAAATATTTTACGTACTTTCGACCGGCTATAAAGAAAAATAGTATACACTACACGGGCAGAAGTTTGAGAGCTCTGAACTGCGCGCCGTGAACTGCGCGACTCGGCTACGCCTCGAGCATCATGGCGCGTAGTGCAGAAATCTCAAACTTTCTGCCCTAATAGTGTAATATATTATTACTCCCATCAACTCAGGGATTCAAAAATTATGAAAAGTTACTAAAAAAATGAGAAATAAACATTTTTTCGGTGTACGCCCTTTTGGCTTTAAGAAAAAATTTTTTCATAGCAAAAAGAGTGTATGTCAAAAAAATTTTATTTAAATTTCCTTACTTTCTGCATTAGAAATTGAACCTTTTGAACTTCTGGCTAAAACGTTTAAATACTTTTAAAAAGTCAAGTAATTATTGAATTTAGTCAGAACTTCAAAAATTAAGCTTTCATCAAATCCCGACGCTTGGCATCCTAACACTCTAGGAAATTTTCAATTTTGATCACCGCAGAAATTCCACACATTCCATTTCTGATTTGAAACGATAAAAATAAAA
>NW_025403337.1:0-1465 GCF_020080835.1 Cotesia glomerata
GGGTCAGCTAGTATACATATATATACTAGCATATTTGATGTATATGTTGGATGTATATATTGGAAGTGTGTGCTAGTGATGGCACAGCTGAACATTGATCGCTAGGTATAGATTATAGATATATGGCAGATCTGCTCAGTGGGTGTCACATGGTCGCCATAAGTAACTTGTGTTCGGCTCCTGATTGCGCGTGTAGCTCCGTATCCGTCTCTTATGGAGACGCTACGAACTTGCACGCCTGCACGGTTGAGTCTTCACGTCATCCTCGAACTACCGCGATTTCCAAATTTGGGGGGCAATCGGATAGGTTAGACGAGGTAATTTGTCACTTCCATATACATAAGCTGATATGTTCAATTTGAATGTAGAATTGAATTGTTGACCATTTGCATTAGTATTTCGAACTATTTCTGTTGCTCCGAACGATGTCATTTGAAAGCATGAATTGAATCTTCGAATTGACTTTAGGAACACGTTAGAATCTGGATCCGTGCCGATAAGTAAGCCGTTCAATGGTTCAGGTGTGTTTCAATTTCAGAGTGTGTTGAACTCTTTTCTCCCTTGACGCGCAACACATCCTCAGCTGGCTCATTTTGAATTTCAGAGCATGACAATGCGGACATTCCTTGTCCATAGCACCAATTACCACTTTTGAATGAGCATAATATTCAATATCGGGCTCATACTGGAATGCTAGACGCAGGAATGAATCAGATATAAATGCTCGATGTACCTTTATTTGATCGATTGCTTTGGTCATTTGTTCTTCGTCTATTGACTGTGAAACGGCGTGATTGTCGTTGTTCTAATCTTCTGACTTCATTGCGTTCAGCTCGTGTATCTTCTGGCTCTTCTTGATGCAATTGCATGCCATTCTGACACGTGCATCAGTATTTTGTTGCTGGATTTGTTCTTCTGTTCTTTCGGATCTTGCTATTTCGCAAAGTTTCTTTTGTTTGTTTCAATGGTGGCTCAAATCAACCCCTTTGCGTTTTCTTGGCATTGCTCACTGTACATAAGTTTCATATATAGAATTAATGAAATTATTTAATGATGAAAACAAAAGTTAAAAGTATAATTAGGGCCAGGATTTTAAGTCAGTAGTTTTGAAATGATTAGTTTTAACTTATGAAATTATAACAAAAATTATAAGTTTTATGGAAAATTCTTTTTCAAACAAAAGTAAAAATTAAATTTTATGAAAACATTGTCTCTTATAATTTTTTCATACAACCAATATTTCCATTGACATTTCAAAATAAAGATTCATAATGATTGATTTTTTAAACTATGAAAATCTTTAATTGCCTAATTACATTTTTTTAATAAAATTCAAATAAAATTAATATTTTTATAAGATCAACAACATTTTCGATATAAATAAAAAAAGTATACTTACAACACAAAATCCGTTGTTATTGGAAGCTCGTGTCACGTGTTGAGTACTTTTGAGGTTATAGAATCT
>NW_025403338.1:0-1463 GCF_020080835.1 Cotesia glomerata
CGTTGGGTTTCCTAATAGCGACCCCACATGGGGATGTCACGCAAAGTCCTATGCGGCCCTCATTGGGCAATCCCTTTTAGGTCCCAAGGGGGAAATCCCTATCAGAACGCAAATTTTGAAAGAAAAAATATTATGATTTTCGAAAAGATTAAAAATAATTTAGGATCAGATACTCATATTATATTAGACCCCATTAGTAAATTTAATTTGAATTGAAATGAAATCGTTGATCGAAAAAATCCTTGCGTCCTTTGGGTCCTCAGTCCTTGACGTTACCGCTGGTCCAAGCGGGAGTGCTGATGAAGAAAGTTCCTATCTCGTATACATGAACTTTACCGGTTGACTGAGACATTATTCATGTTATGCTCAAGCTTTAAGAATTTTTTTTTTTTTCATCTATCCACTTTACTGACGTGAAAATACAATTTTTGTATAAATTAAATAATAAATTGAAAAATAAAAAAAAAAAAATTTACCGAAAAATGTAAAAAAATTGAAAAAATAAAAAATAAAATTCCTTATAACTGTCCGATTTAATTTCGAATCCTCCTTATACTAACACAAAAAATTTTTTTTTGAAAATTAAAATTTTTTTGAAATGCAAGTTATTTTTAAAATTTTATTGTATGGATAAAAATTTATTTATGAAAAAGTTTAATTTTTTTTACAATATAAATTCTTTGCAAATGTGAATCCTCAAAAGTTGGATATTTTTCAAAAATTGAATTTTACATACTGACAATAAAAATTATCTTCAATTAAAAGTTTTTTATACTACTAAGAAGTAAAATTCTGAGTATGAATCTTGTTTCAGCAACATCAAAATGTATTTCAGTCTAAGAACTCACACAGAAAGGAAAATTCCTTTACTGGAGAACAAAATTCTTGGTTTAAGAAAATTTTCGGATGCCTGAAGGAAGACCGAAGTTGTGTTGGCCGAAGTAAAATTTTTCTTGAAATTTTATTCTTGGTGGAAGTAGTTTTTCTTAATTCAACTTATCATAAATACTTGATACAATAAATTTTTATATTCGATCAAGATTTTTAGATACTTTTAGGGAAGCAGCGCCACCTACTTCAGCTGAGAAAAAAATTTTCTCACTTTGAGAAAATTTTTCTCTTAAATATTTGATACCGATTTTGCATTATTTTAGCGTGCAATTATACATTTTGAATAAAAAATGATTCAATATTATTTGATCTTCCCATTTGACATGTTGATCAATAAAAAATATTAATGAAAATTTACTTCTATCGAGATATTTAATTTTTGGAGCAAAGAGAAATTTTCTCAAGATAAGAAAATTTACTTCTATCAAGAACTAAATTTTTCGAGCAAGAGGCTGAATTTTCTCAAAACAACAAGATTTTCTTAACTTAAATAAATTTTCTTGGATCAAGATACTTATTTCTTTAATAAGCAAGAAAATTAATTTTATTGGAATAAGTGAAATTTCTTGTGC
>NW_025403339.1:0-1462 GCF_020080835.1 Cotesia glomerata
TTCTTTATAATTCCATTCAACGTGGCTCATGCAGGCGACTGTTATCTAAAATCATTGTTTGCATTGCGCCGACCGTAGTTTCAAAACGTTTTGAACTACCTAAATACTCACGTTGAGTCATAAGGAAAATAAATTTTACTGTAATAATATTTAAACGGAAATAACTGAGAGATAAAAATAAAACAAGAAAATATAAAAAATAATGAAAATTAAAAAAATGTCTAGGACATAACAGATTAAATCTAGTTTTTAAATGGAAATAATTTTCGTTGACCATTAAATTTAATTCTTTAATGAAATATATTTTCATTAATCATTAATTTTAATTTTCTAATTATAAATATTTCTATTACCGATTAAAAGTTTTTTTTTTAATGGTGAATTTTCCCATTGATCATTAGATTTACAATTAAATTAAATTTTTTAGTGGAAAATTTTTTCATTAGAGAATTGAATTTAATGAGTTAATGAAAATATTTTTCATTAAAATTTTCACATTTCTAAACTACGGTACTCTAAAGAAAAAGTTTTCTGCTCCTATTGCTATTGCTCCTATTAGTATACAATTTTCTTAATCTTACTATCCTTTAGATAGCCTTTAGTTTTCTTTATTGTAGTCTCGTTCTATCAGCGTAAATCTTTACAAAAATAGTATGATGTAGAACAACTTCCTATAAAAATTAGTGAATTAGTTAAATAACACAAGACGTTAATCGGAACTGATTAGACTGGCATACACTTAGGTTACTCTTTTAAAGTGCTATGGAAAAATCTCCTAAGTTTAAAATAGTATAAGATGGTTCATGTCAAATGTTTGAAATTTCCTAATTTTATGTAATATATTTGTTAATAAAATTGTATATTTATAAATCGATAGTGTTTTCAACTAATTTTATCCTAAGACACCTGAAAGCTTTTTACCCGAGATATTGCTCAGAGATGACTTAGACCATTAGTGGTTTGTACCTCAGAAAGTTTGTCACTAAAGAAGCTAATTATTTAAAACTCAGTAGGCTGCCGTCTGAATTTTAGTAAGTACATTTTTAACGCTAATCGGTCTTATTTCACATATTCACAATATATGTACTGTAAGTGCTTACAGAGTTTACATAAGAATCGACGGAAAAGATATCCGTTACTCAGCGGGAGATTGACAGTAACTGTTACTAGATTCAAGTTTGGTATTCCTGGCACAGTGACTAATTTCTTGCTCTTAATGATCCCATTTGAATCCCCGAGAAAAAATGTTTAATCTTCGCAGACATGTCCCATCATTTTAATAAATGGTAATCAACCTTCTCATGCTTTGTACATGAGATGTACGAAGATTATTATAAACTTATTATGAATCTACGTGAATGTAAAAAATAGCGCGTAGATTCGAAAAATCGGGAAGTTATTGGTTTTACCCCGTTTTGCAAAAATCGAGGTTTCAACAGATGTCGGCGTTTTGAAGCGCTAA
>NW_025403340.1:0-1460 GCF_020080835.1 Cotesia glomerata
TTCTGTGGTAAAATTGAATCTTTTTCTTCGTCGGATAAATCGACACAACATAGTACAGTTAAGAAGTCGAGAAAACAATCGCTAAACCGAGGAAAATGATTAAAATATTTAGAATTTTAACAATGTAAAAATCTTTTTAACAATGTGAAAAAAAAATTTCAAAAATTAAAAAAAAAATTTTTTTTTAATTTGTTAACACTTAAAAAAATGTAGCGACTCACTTTTTCACCAACAGCCAATTTTTTTTCTAAAAAATCTTTTATTTTTAATTGGCTGTCGGTGAAAAAGTGAGTTGCTACATTTTTTGAATTTTGAGCCAATTAAAAAAAAATTTTTTTTGAAGAAAAAAAAATTGTTTAAAAATTTTTGAATTTTTTTTTCATAAATTTTCGAATTTTTTTTTTTTTTATTTTTCTTCAATTTACTAAGTCACTAATACAGAATTAAGAGAAATATGAAAAAAAAATTTTTTTTCATTTTTGATCAAAATCATGACCTTTTCAGAGCAAAATTCTTGCTCCTTTAATTTATTCAAAAATTCAATCAAGTGGGAAAAAAAACGGTTGGCTGGATTCAATTGAAATTTTGTAGGGTTCTTGTAGGTATATTGAACAGTAAAAGGCACACTTAACATTAGTGGTTTCCGCGATATTTTTAATTAGGCGCTTGATTTTCCAAAAAACCGCAAAAAGCCCTATTTTGGTTGCTTTTTTAAATTCATGTCATGATTGAAAATCAATAGCTAATCTTTGTAGGAAATTTATTCAAATTTTCGAAACCAACCTTGAATTTTTTGTGCGATCATTAGTTGCTGAGATATTGGTAATCAAAGATAAAATGATCTTTTTCCATTCAAACACCGATATCTCAGCGAGAAATGCTCGTATCAAGATTTTTAAAAAACCAAATTAAAGCTGAATAAACAAGTTATCTGGTCCATGTAAAGGTTAAGTCAGAAAATTTTCCTCCAAGTCCACAGATTAGAAAAAAAATTAGAAAAACGGTTGGCCCTGAAGGCCATCCCTGCAACTTCCCGCTAATTCCATACCTAGACGTTTAAAATTGCACTTATGACGTTTTCGAGCTCAAAAATACAATTTATGTGTTATTTTGATCACTTCGAGCTCAAAGAGATAGCTTTGCTATGCTTTTGAGCTCTTCGAGCTCAAAAGTCTTATCAAAATTCGATGAAACAAGATTTTTCTAATTTTCAAACTGCTGTAACTTTTTATTTAATCAACCGATTTTCATGCGATAGGCAGCGATCGATGTGGTTTTTGAAGTTCTATAAATGATTCCGAACAAAAAAATTGATTTGATAAAAAACTTCGGAGTTATTTCAAAAAAACACTTTTTTTTATTTTTTTCAACAACGATATCTCACGAACGCATCAACCGATTCCGACGCTCTATGTAGTGATCGATGCGGGATTTCAAGGTTAAGAGCTGAATAGTTTTTG
>NW_025403341.1:0-8148 GCF_020080835.1 Cotesia glomerata
AGAAAAGCTCGTAGCCCAACCCAATTCCCGGATTTCAGTAAAATCGAATCGTATAACGATTATTTGGCAGATTTAATTAGTCGAATATCCGAAATTCAAAGAATATCCGCAGAAAATTTAACTAGAGCAAAACACGAATCAAAAGTACGATTCGACAAACATATTCATCCGGCAAAATTTAAAGTAGGAGATCTCGTGTACACGTTGAAAGAGCCAAAAAAAAAAAAAAAAAATAAATTAGACCTTTATTATATCGGACCGTACAAAATAGCTGAAATAAACGAAATGGGAAACCTAATTATCGAAAAAGAAAACGGGAAACGAAAATTACTTCACCCGAATAAGGCTAAACCAGCTAGCCGCGAAAAATTTGACTAAAAAGAATCTAAGTCGTTTGTTTCAGATAAAAGTAATAAAAGTAATAAAAGTAAAAATCAATCCATCATGAATACTGCGCTACCTCTCCTCCTGGGGCTTGTATACCTAGCATGGAGCGCCGGAGAAACGAGAATAAAACCAATGGAGGCAAACCCAGGCCTACTCTACGATCCATTCAAAAAAAAAAATACACCTGATCCTCGAAGAATGGCAACTCATTAGTTCAATCAACATCGAAAAATTGGTGAACCTGTACCCACACTCGAATCAAAGTCTATGCGAAGCCTATGGAATATGCTCAGTAAAATTCAACCATTCAATCTGCACATCATATTTGAGGGTCAACAGCCATCGAGAAATACAAGCAGAAATCCAACAAGCTCAACATCAACTGAGACAACCCCTCGAAGATCTACGACTAGAAGAATTCGACCCACGAAACCGCACCAAGAGAGCTCCTTGATTCGGCTTCGTAGGCACAATTACACGAGAGCTGTTCGGAACCATAGAAACATTAAACCTTAATCGAGCTACGATCATCGATAAATTCGATCCATGAGGCCAAGGGCTAGAAGAAAATAAAGAAAAATGTCACTAATAGCCCTACACCACCAAAAAAGAAGTAACCAATAGTAAATGAAGAACAGGGGGACGACGAAATCTTCCTACGAGTCCCTACACCAGGATCAACTACGAGTAATCCGACTTCAGACATTGGCCAAGAGGGGGACGACGAAGCAGAAGTCAACGAACCACTTCCAACAAGAACTGACACCGACAACGAGAAGAAATCCTCCATGGCAACAACAGTAACAACCAAAGAAGCTCCTGAGACCATCAAGACACCAAAGAAGTCAAAAACATTCCGACTGAAAGACTACAAATCACCGACTTAGACAACAATCCCGACATCAACATCGTAGAACTTAAGGTCATTTATAAAAAAATTTTTTTTTACAAACTGATGGCTCCTTTGCGGAAAAGTAAGAAAATAACTTAAAATGATGACATAAAATTTTTTCTCTCTTATTAAGAAATTTCGTTTTAACAAAAATAAAAAAAAAATTTGCCAAAAACGAGCCAACAGTTTGCATAAACAGTTTAATTCAAGGAACCTAATTGAATTTTTTTAAATATCTTCATATATTAGTAGATAGTATAATGAAAACCAGTAAATTTATCTAAATTCTGAAAAATTTTTGCTGCTTTATGACTCACAAGACCGAAAATAAGATTATCTTCGGCCTTGGGGGGACGAGTGGGAACATCGCAAAACCCCGATTAAAATTATTTTTTCTCTCTATATAAAATTACTATTCAAAAAAAAAATAAAATAGAAAATTTTTTTTATTTTACTTTTCCATTATACTATCACTATACTTACATATTACTTGATATTATATCACTATACTATCACTATACTTACATATGATGTATTACCACATATTATGAATCACAAAAATTTTATTAACATATATTAAACAAAATTTTTTCTTTACATATAATTATTATACTTTATAAATAATAACTAAAAGAAAATCGAGCTAACGTCACTCATATAAATTTTTCAAAAATTAAGAAATCAAAAAAAAAAAAATTTTTTTTTTTCTTCAAAACGATTATTTCAAACGTCTAATATTCAACAAGAATAAATATAAGTTATTAAGAGGACAGGGATAGTCATCTAATGGCAATTATAATAGAGCCGCTGCACATGTACTCACATATACCCATTGATCGAGCTATATAAACTCTTATAGAATTTCCTTTTCCTCTAAAATAAGCTTTTATTCTTTTGTTTTTTTTCCTTTCTTTTTTTTTCCAACTTATTTTCTAAATTCTAATTAATTATTTATTTATAAAAAAATTTTTTTCCCTTTCTCTTACTCTTTATCATTACAACTACCTGATCATGGTATAGGAGAGAAAGCATAGGCATTATAAAAAAAAAAAAAAAAAAAAAAAAAAAAAAATTAAAACCAAATTTTTCTTTCTTTTTATATTTATTTAAAATAAAATAAAAAGAGGAAGACAGAAGGAAATACATATAACGCAGAAGCAGAATGATCTGCTATTTAATCTCCATTGCCAGCCACCCGATATCATCTGATACGCCTAAAAGGAATAACAGATAAATTAATCTCTTGGCAAGAGATGAAACGATTGGAATATACTTGTTATGTTACAAATTTTGTTAACCTTCTCTCCACAAATGGCAAGGGCCATCTAGTACCAGGTACCGTAGTTTTCGAAATTTTTTTTTCAACAGTATACATCTCTTCTTCTTTTCTCTCTTTAACAAATCTCTTAAATACAATGCTACCTCGATCACTGCTGAGACAATAGTGATACTTGACACGGCTTCACGAAATCAAGAACCGAGGACGATTAACCATCCGTCAGCATATAATACAGCGCGAAATAAAAATACAAATTTAAGTTTGAATATTCGCGCCAGATGACTTTCTTTATTATTCTTTTAGTATGTTAAGAATATTTTTATCAAAAGATTGTAAGTGGCTCTCGCTTATGGTGAAGGTGGCCATAGGAAAACCGAAAGACTATACTAGCCTCTCGCTTTTCCGGGGGAATGTTATGTCCACCCGCATTTTTTTCTTTTAATTTAAATCACCCGCGCAGATGGAAAACTTCTCCATGCGCGAAAGCCACAATAAAATGTAAGCTACGTGACTGCTGGTTGACATAGCGGGGACTTCTGCAATCTCAGCAGCGCAAGTTTTTAAAAAGGCGATCAACAGCCAAATCCAGGTCTTTGAGCAGTTAATTCGACTTCCGCGTTTAACTGACGGGCCCGTGCCTTGTAGAGTCCCTTGTCTGAATTTGCGCTGCACATAAGACGAGTTTGGACGCGGTTTCAACCGGCAGGCCACGTATTAGTTTTAAGTGTAAACCAGGTCTTTGTTAGTTAATTCGACTTCCGCGTTTAGCTTGACAGGCCCGTGCCTTGTAAAGTCCCTTGTCTTAATTTGCTCTGCACTTAATTCGAGTTCAGACGCGGTTTCAACCGGCAGGCCACGTATTAGTTATTAGTATCTACTAGTCGGGTTTCTCAAAGTTCTAATTTGCCCTGCACTTAGGCGAGGACTCGATAAATAGATAAAACCTAGAAAGTCAAATCCCAAAGTCTTAATTTGCCCTGCACTTAGGCGGGATTTTGACAAGTAAGAAAATCTATAACCGGATTCTCAAAGTTCTAATTTGCTCTGCACTTAGGCGAGAGTTCGGTCAATAAGTATAAAATCATTTATTATAATATCTTTTAAAGCTAAATTTGCGCACTTTACCCTACGGGGGACTGGAGGACGTTAGCTCAAATAAAATTCATTAATAATAATTTCGATCTAATAAAAATTGTGAAAGTGTAGAAGTTTGGTGTTTAATTAAAGAAATCTTGAAAAGTGAAAGCTGTTCCAAATAAATTCATTTCATAAATATAAGAAGCCCTTAAGATAAGCAGCCCAAATCCATCCACATCCATCCGCTGCAAACACCAACAAAGGGTCCAATCTAGGAAAAGGCACTACGATCAGCACCGGAATCACGGATCCGATCCTAAGAAATAGTTCAACAAGTAGTAAGTACACCTACTCTTTATAAAAATCCGTGCCAGTCTCAAACGAAGGCGTGGTAAATTCGTACTTCGAAAACGTCCCACATAAATAATTAAAACAACGGAATTAAAACCTCCGTTGCGTATTCTTTAAACTGTTTGTCCAAACCTCCACCGTTTACGCTACCGCTCTAAAAACGCCCTTGGACATAACACTTATATCGCTTGATAGCTTCTACTGGTAAAGCTGCTGTGGCTATCAATGGGACAACAGTACACACTGCACTGAAGATAAGTCTTTCAAAGTTGCTTCCTTTATCAATTGAAGTAGCCCAACAATATAGATCACTTTTTAAATATGTTCGTGTATTGATTATCGATGAAATTAGTATGATTGGAGCCGAGTTGTTGTCCCAAATAGATTCAAGGTTAAAGCAAATCACCGGTAATTTTGAAGTCCATTTTGGTGGATTAGATATAATTTTGATTGGTGATCTACGTCAACTACCGCCAGTTCGTGCTACCCCAATTTACAAACAAATAAAACGACAAATAGCAGGTTCAACACTATGGCGAGGGTTGAAATTTTTCGAACTAAACGAAGTTATGCGACAAGCTAATCAAAGTTTTGCAACAATATTAACAAAAATTGGTAATGGACAGTTGTTAGATCAGGAAGAGCTAGATTTAATTGAGTCACGGATTTACTCTGAAGAAGAAGCTGAGAGACTTTGTCCAGACGGTATACGATTGTTTTTAATAATCATTCAGTTGCTGAATACAACAATAAAATTTTGAATTCTATAGAAGAAAAAGTGAATTCAGAGGCAACTGATATATATATTGGATGTAGAAATGTTGAACAGCAAACTTCTATGCGTCAAAAATTACATAAAATGTCAACTATTGATACAGGAGGTTTGCCATATCAAATTACATTGGTTTTGAACAAACCATACATGATAACAACTAACATCGATGTATCAGATGGATTAGCAAATGGTGCGACGGGAAAATTAATTTTCATTGAATATAATGACAAAGGAGAGATAGGTCGTTTATGGCTAGAATTTCCAGAATCTCCAAAAATCGGAGAAAAAATTGAGGAAAGAAAGGCAGCGGCATCAATTCAAAAAATAATCTTCATCCACTGGCAGTACCAATAGATCGCAGAACATCATCTATACCACTAGTACCTAATAAAACCGTTATTGTAAAACGTAATCATTTCCCATTAGTCTCTGCATGTGCAATGACGATTCACAAGTCCCAGGGAGCTACTTTTGGTGAGATTGTATATGAATATGATAAATCACACGTTCAACAACTCCTGTACGTCGTATTATCACGAGTTACATCAATAAACGGCTTATATCTCGTTTCAAAAAAAATGATAAAAAAATTTTACCATGGCCGAAGAGCGTCAGTATCTACAATTGATCTACATCATGAATTTCTGAAGGCTGAACTTGAATCGACTTGAGACAATTACAAATGTTTTATATGATTTCTTAAATAAAAAGAAAAGGGATGTCACTGTTTACCTTTAACTGTCAAAGCTTACGAGCTCATGTACAAGATCTGCAACATGACAATATAGTGTCATCGTCAAATTTTTTAATTCTTTCGGAGACATGGATGAATAATGAAGATATTGTAGACATTCCAAATTTTAATATTGTTGTTAATTACAAAAGACCACGTACGAGGGCAGGCGGAGTAGCAATTTATCACAACGTAAATGATGGAGCCCGTGTTGTTACGCCACAAATGGATCTCAATGCACAACAGCTAGAATCATTGTCTGTTCAGCTTTCGAAAGTTGGAGAAATATGTGCCTGTGAGAGCAGAAATGACCAAGGAGATTTAATTTTGATCGTAGCAATTTACATCTTTCCCAACCAATCAATAAAATCAGTTATTGAATTTATACATGAAAATTTGATCAAATATACCCCAGAGGTATCGCGAATTCTCAAAAAGAATTATGATAAAATTCCGATGATTTTAAGTGGGGATTTTAACATAAATTTTGCATCAGATACAGCGCTTCCTTTGATTGAGTTTCTCGATACAACATTTTATTTAAAAATGTGTAACAATCGCACTCAATCAACTACAAGATCAAAAACGGTAATAGATGCAGTGTTCCAAAGATATATCAACCAAATTGAAACTAAAATATTTGTATCGTATTTTAGTTATCATAAGCCTCTTGTATCATTTGTTGAAACTGAAAATATGGAACTTGAGTAATAGATTATGTAACATATGTTAAATAAAATATAAAATATCTTTTAAAATTAATCAAAATACTTTCATTTTTGAACAATTAAACTTTGTAATTATCCTACCCTTGTTATAAATATTCATCTCATTCTTTTGTCGATTCACTGAAGTTTCACTTCTATCGTGTGTGAATCGCACACACACCTTTTTTTTTTATTTTTAAAATAAATATACGAATAAAATTTTTTTTTCAATTTTGCTCTCAACTATCTTATAGGAAATTTAATTCTCTACAAAATTATTTATGTCCATTTTTTTCCTAAACTCAACACAAATTTTCCTGCCACATACACGGATCCATAAACACAGACACATGAACGTCCAGAAAAGATTATTTTTATGTTATTATTTACTATTTTAAACAAATTAATTGGTATTGGAATATATTTTATGTACCTGACAGATTATTCGACTTGATATAAGTGCGCTCATATTATCCTGTAAGTGTGATATAAGTAAAAATAAATCATTTTCAGTTTTGAGAAAACTGCTTTTTCCGTTTTCTATCGAGTAATTTTTTTTATAAATTTCTAAATTGTGCAACGCTGTAATTAAATTCAAATAATATTTTATTGTGACTCTCAAATTACCTGCACATGATGAAAATAGCACCCTTGCAGCGTAGCATTTGGTAATTTTTTTTTGATGGCATTTCTCATCGCTTGCTCATAATCGCACATTACAATTTTATCATAATTCTCGAAATCTTTGAAAATGACTTCAAATATCGATTCATAAACAGCTTCGTTTTTACCATGCATAAAAACCCAAGCTATGGGAAATGTCTAAAATAAAAAAAATAAAAAATCAAACATTAGATTTCTACTACTAATTATAAGTTTCTCATTTTTAATTTCCCGCTAAGAAAATTGAAATTTTCCCAATAAAGAGAAGTTATTGATTTCCCTCCGATTTTGGAAAGTCGAGTTTTCATCGGATCACCACGTTTTAAGGTCCCAGGAAGTTATTCTGACTATTCCCACCGAGATTTCCGGCCGTGTGTGTGTGTGTGTGTGTGTGTATGTATCTAAATAAATTTTTGGCGTACGGTTTCTCAAAAACGAATCAACCAATTGAATTCTACGACACGTTATTCAAGAGGGTTTATCAAAGCTTAGATCTGATTATATTTAGGAGTTAATCCGTCGATCCATTTCGAAGAAATTTAAAAAAAAAAACCAAAAAAAATTTGAATTTTAATGTTTTTCAAAAATAATTTTAGAGCGTGCGAAAAAATCATAATAAAAAAATGTATAAATTTTTTGAGCTTCAAAAACTGCCTCGAATACTTTTTTGAAAATGAAAATCATTTTCACAAAATCAGGCATGAATTGACCTGATCAGACCTGATTAGACATGGTCATTTTTCATCCCGGTTTATGCATGATCAGGTATGAAGTTCATTATTACATCTAATTAATTATTTTGCTCAATTTGATGTATATAATACTTGATAGAGTCATACGCAATTCTCTATTATGAATTAAAATACAAAAAACAAATTTCTACAAATAATTCTGCTGCTGTAACACCAACGGTTACCCATCTAACTACTAACCATGCTCAATGCCGCTTAATTTTGGTGATCTCCGTGCGCCTTAAAGTTTCTATCTGCTGTGCTGCTATCTTGTACAAAAATAACTTTGTGAAGTACATAACCTATTAAATTTGTTTATCATAAATATAATATAAAAATTGATTTTATAATATATTTTGATAGTTATAATTAATTTATTTAACCGAATCTCATTATAATTTTTCCAAATTTTTTGTCGTCTAAAAAAAGGTCTCGGGCTTCAAAAACTTTTTTTTCATTGTTTCTTTCAAAAGCTCTTTTAGAAAATTAGATGCCCGTTAATTAGACGTAATCAAAAAGCCTGTACAACGATTTGTCGCGGAGCTATCGTCAG
>NW_025403342.1:0-1460 GCF_020080835.1 Cotesia glomerata
GGGTGGAAAAAAAACTTTCAATTTTTTTTTCTTTAGCTACCGCGAAAATATCGTCCAAGATGACTTGAAATTTAATTGTTTTAATTTAGTATTGTTTTGATTTGCACAGATTCCAAATGAAGCATTGAAAGTTTTAGTTAAAGTTATTGTAAGTCTCATAAGTGAAGTTGAAATCTATCTAGCTTTAATTGCAAAGAATTTTTCTGTTATTCAAAATTTTTTCAGAGACATCAATTTTTTATAAAAAATAAATTTAACATAATAAATTTAACATGTTTTTTACGAATTCTATTTAAATAATTAGCCAAATTTATTTTTTATATATCAAATGTTTGGAAAATGCATTCATTTTCATCTGTTACAACCCCGCGATCTCGCAATAAGAAAAATTTATCGGTTATGTGATCAGCAAAAATAACATTTTATTTCCATGCATGTATGTAAAATTCTTAGTCCGTTGACTGAATAACTATCATTAATATTAAGTTTTGAAAACTTTACAATGACTTTTCCCCTGCTGCCAGAGATGATTTTTGTAAGGAAATTTTTAGAAAATTTCATTGAAACCCTATAGACTCATCCTAAATTTCATGTCTCAAAAAGTCCTAGTTTATAAACAAGAACATTTTTTCTATTCTACACATCTCTCTGACACAGTCAGCATATGAAGTCAATTATCGCGAAATTTGTTTTTAGCTGATCTAGTTTTTAGCGAATCTAATAATTAAGAAAAAAAAAATATTCAAATCGGTTGACCCTGGAGGCCATTTCTGGAATTTCCTGTTTCTCTTGAGGTTCTATAAAATTTTATTTCTGTACACAGAAAAGGCAGTAGAATTTATTGAAATTCATATTGAGATGATCTCTACATGACCAATAAAAGACTACTAACCAAATCAAGTCTGTAGGAACTATAGCTAGTAAATTTAAAATTTTCATTGTCAACACCCACCCCCGCAATCCGTATTGGGAGTAGGTTATCATATAACATGAGTTTTTCTCAATAAATTTAGGAAGTAAAAACTAGAAAAATCACGAAAAATATATTTTATGATTTTAAGCCGTTTTATTGTTAAAAAGTATAAAAAATTGTGAAAGTCAACGAATATTATTTTAAGTTGAATTTTAACTGCGAATAACTTTTAACCGAGTTGACTTAGCGTAGCGAAAAATTATATCCGACTTTTTTTGTAGACCGTTCAATTTCCTACAAAAATATCTATTGATTTTTACCACACAATAACTCGTTGAGATACATCAAAATTCTAAAAAAAAAAAAAAAAATTCCCGTGTTATTTAATTGAGAAATCAAAAATCACCCTGTGACACCTCTAGATATTGATATTAAGAGCTCAAAGTCTACCAGAATTTTTTTTTCGTCATCTTGGACGATATTTTTGCGGTAGCTAAAGAAAAAAAAATTAAAAGTTTTTTTTGGCCCACCCTAATAGGTAGCTGAA
>NW_025403343.1:0-1459 GCF_020080835.1 Cotesia glomerata
TTTTCGGATGAAATAATAGGAATTAAAATAAAATTTAATTTCACAAAAATTATTAGTTTTGTCAAGTTCAAAAATTGTTAGCCAGGCCCTCCAGCAATATATAGTTCCATATACTGAACAAATAATTCCATTAAAATTTAAGCTTTCAATTCTCATTTTACCTCGATTATTTTTTTAATTTCAAAGAAATTATAAATTTTACAGCAACAAAGTACCTAAACAATATATCGTCGAATCATTTTTGCGATTTCATGTATACATAGATAATTTTATAAATCTACATATAGATACCATTATTATATATAAATATTGACAGTTAATAATTAATAAATTAGATAAAAAATTTTGTTCACTACGAATCGATCATGTATACGATTCGCATTACATGTAGTTATAATAAACTCTGTTCTCCAAGTAAGTCTCTTAGGTAAACGGGTAGTGAATTAGTCTTTCAAGCGGTAGGTCCCCGGTTCGATTCCCACTCGCGCCGATTTTTTTTTCCTATGGAAATAATTATATATAATTATACCTACTTATACATAATTATATAGGGCCATTTTTCATTTATAATTATGTAATATAATGATATATAATTTTTTTACCGGGGCGGGTACATAGTCTGATATACTTATATCAAGGCATATATAGTCTGATATGGCCAATTTCCATATCAGGCCTGATATGGACGATTTATATCAGGCCTGATATAGTCTGATCAGAAAATTTTTTCACGGGTATATATTAGGCTTTTTAAATTCCTTACTGTTTACAGGAAAAAATTTAGGTGTGAAATACAACAGCTAGAGCACATCCAAACAAGCATTTTTGAATTTAAAAATAAAATAATACAAGATCATGGATATTCTTATAAATAATTTTCTTGATTCAAGGATAATTTTCTTGAACAAAGTTTATTTTTATTTTCATATGAACAAACTATTTTCAATAAAGTTAATAATATTTAATAATGAATTGTATAATTTTTATTTTTTACAATTAATGTCTCTGTAATTTTTAATTAAAAGAAAGAAAATTTTTGGAACAAGTCATCGAAAAAGGTAATGTTTCCTCATTAAAAAAATATTGTAATTATTCAGTAAATTATGACAGAATACTTTGTCTGTAAATGTCACATTCTTTCTTAATGAAATCTCAGTGAAACAAATATTTTATTAAAAAATTGTTATCAATGAAATATCATAATTGTCAATGAAGTATGTTAAGTTTGAAAAATCATGGCATTTCTAAATTACTTGACCGATTAAGCTCATCTTCGAACTTGACCTCGGTATCTATCTGTAGAATAAGTATGTTGAGTTTGATAAAGATCCATTGTAAATTGGCGACGCTATCGTGGTGACAAGCCGCGGTCGTTTCCGATCGCAGTAATTTTTGGATTTTCACACTTATTATGAAATCTACTTCCGTTTCGACTGCCGAATGGTCTTTTTGTAGTTGC
>NW_025403344.1:0-1456 GCF_020080835.1 Cotesia glomerata
GAACCATATGTTAATGGAGCGAAAAAAATACATAGCAGTTCCAAATAAATCACTCTAATATACACAATAAAAAATTTTGCGTAATTGCGTCAAAAATCTTTAGTGTTAAAAATTTTTGTGTTAAATATTCAACACTTTTATGTGTAAATTTAACATTTATTCTGTTGAATCAACACAAAAAAGTGTTAAATATTTAACATAAAAATTTTTAACAAAAAATTTTTTTACGCTATGACGCGAAATTTTTTACTGTGTATAATTAATTATTAATAATTAATACTACTATTAATTAATAGTAGTAATTACTACTCTTATTAAATAGCTTGAAAAATTTTTAACTTCCTGCTAAGAAAATTGAGTATTTTGAAAATCGAGTTTTCATCAGATCTCGACGTTTTGAGGTCCTAGGAAGCTTCCCTGACTATTCTTGGATGGTGTACGTGCGGCTGTATGTGTGTGTGTGTGTGTGTGTGTGTGTGTGTGGATATATGTAAACCTCTTATAACTTTTGAACGGCGTTACCGATTTGATCGTGGTTGGTGCCATTCGAAAAGGCTAAACCAAACTTAGATTTTAAATATACTTTGGAACGATTCGGACCTGTAGATTTTGAAAAATCGCAAAAAAACTACAAAAAAAAATTTTTTTAAAAGTATTTTTTTTGGAATAACTTTTAAACGGCTTTACCGATCGATTTCAAAAACTAATCAGCTATTAACATCAAAAAACCACGTCGATCGCCGCCAGTCCGGTCGAAATCGGTTGATTCGTTTGTGAATTATCGTTGACGAAAGCAAACCCAAAAAAAGTGTTCATTCGGAATTACTTCGAAGTTTTCCTATCTATCAATATAAACTCAAAAATGTTTTATGGAGCTTAAAAAACTGCGTTGAATGCCACCAACCGCGTGAAAATCAGTTCATTCATTCAAAAGTTATTGCGATTTGAAAATTCAAAAAATATTGTTTTATTAAAGTTTTATCAAACTTTTGAGCTCGAAGAGCTCTAGAAACGTCATTAGTGCAATTTCAAGCGTTTAAGTATAGAATTGGCGGGAAATTGCAGGGATGACCTTCAGGGTCAACCGTTTTCCTAATTTTTTTGATATTTTTATAATAGGGAAACCATTCAGTTGCGTGTGCAACGATTTAAACATCTGCAGAGTAATCAGAGAACGATGCAATAAAAAGATAGACTATTGTCAGGAGATAGAAAAGTTTGGAGCCTTTCTCAGGTCATTAAGTATTATATTTAAAAAGTACCTTGACAAAGACATTTTTAAATAACAGGTAATACTATAGTAACCTTAGATTTGACAAAGATTAAAAATTCTTCCTCGGGACATAATATAATGATGAAGTAAGTGAGGAGGATTTTAGTATATTGAGTTATAGAGTCAGGTATAAAAATAAAAAAAATGTAAATTATCTCGGTCCGATCTAATATTATAAGTAAG
>NW_025403345.1:0-1454 GCF_020080835.1 Cotesia glomerata
TATATATATATATATATATATATATATATAAACTTTTGAACCAATGCTAATTTTGAGCTTTACTCGACCACATAATAGATAAAATGACAAAATTCCGTGTGAATTCCGATACAAGGACTAATGCAATAGATAGATTTCTACGAAATCTACCTAAAAATTGCGCCAAGTAAACGTTTACAACTTTTGATTTACAAAAAAACCAAAGAGAAATTTCAACTTTACAAAAAGATGTAAAATAAAAAAAAACAGACCAAGTAGCCGTTATAACTTTTAATAATTGAAAAAATTTTGTGGTAAATTTAACAATTACAAACAACTTTTTAAACGTACTTGGCGTGCGTCATTGAGTACCCCAAATTTTTTCATGTCTGATAACTAGCTTGTTTCTATTATTTCACCAATGAGATTAATGTTCGTACGACTGGAATGCTTCCGAGCATTTCATTTCGATCAAGAAATAAACAAATCAATTTATTAACAGAAGAAGCTGTTTGTTAAATTGTTTTTATTGGAAAATATAGCATTAATAAATGATCGAGGAAGACTAAAGCAATATTTTAAAACTAGATATCATTGATTAGATCAAATTGATCATTAATTTACTAATCAGTGTTTTTAGGTAGTTCAGTGATCTCTTTTCTAGCCACCAGTGTATTTTTAGTTCCCGCTAAGAAAAATTAAAAATTTTTTTTAATTCAAGAAGTTATTGGTTCTACTCTATTTTGCGAAAATTAAGTTGTCATCAGATCTCGATGTTTTGAGGTCTTAGCAAGCTGTCCTGACTATTCCCGCGGTGGTATCCATGCGGCTATATGTATGCATGTGTATGTGTGTGTGAGTGTTTGTGTGTGTAAGCCTCTTATAAGTTTTGAACAGCTCGACCGATCAGATCAAGATATATGGCGATCCAAAGAGTATCATCGTCATTAAAATTGGTGAGAATTTGAATCGATTTGGTTCACTAAATTTTGAGTAATCTCAAAAATGAAGTTTTCAAAAAAAATCTTTTTTAGAACAACTTCTAAATAGCTCTACCGAACAATTACAAAAAGTAATCCGCTCTTAAGCTTGAAAATCCACGTCGATTGCCACCAGTCACGTCGAAATCTATTGATTCGTTCGGGAGTTATCAAAAACGAAAAATTTCGAAAAAAGTGATTTTTTTTACATAACTTCGACATTTATTTTTAGATCGTTTTTTAAAGAAACCTTTTTTGTAGAGCGTTAAATTTGCCATAAGAATTGTCATTGGTCGACATGATCTGTTCATTATTTCATGATAAAAAAAAATTTCAAATTATTAACAGAACTTTTCCCGTGTTATTTCCATTCAAAACTTTGGATATCGGGGGGGCCGGGTTAATATTAATATTCAGAGCTAAAATTTGGCATGAATTTTTAACTTCCCGCTAAGAAAATTGAAAATTTTCAAAAATCGGGACGTTATTGATTTT
>NW_025403346.1:0-1454 GCF_020080835.1 Cotesia glomerata
CGAAACGGTGAAAACAATAACTTCCCGATTTTTGAAAATCTTCGATTTTCGCAGTGGGAAGTTAAGAATATTTTAAGATTTTTGTTTTTAAAAAATTTTTTAACTAAAAATTTGTATTTTTCTCCCCTGCGGAAATTGAATGTTTATAAAGTTTCAATATAAATCATTTAAAGTATCACTTTTCGTACAATATCTAGCAGCATTGATAAACCCTTATATCAATAAGCCGCGAACATTCTTTAGCTTAGATTGATAAACTAAATGATCAATTGTAAGCTTTTAATTTTACATATATTTTAAAAAAATTTTTACATTTTTGGAGTTGTGATAGTTGTAAATTTAAATTTAATACTTTAATACTTAATAATTTAAAAACAATATTAATGATAATAATAATAATAAATCGTATTATCAATTTATTTTTACCATTATAAATATTTTTAATATCATCCTTATTGTCATTGTTAATATTGTCGTTATTATAATTATTATTTAGTGTCAATATCATATTGTTGTTAGTAAATATCACAAATTCACAAACTTATAAATAATATTCGTATTTTTGTAAGAAATATCATCGTTTCAAACTTCGCTCAATTAACAAGTAGTGCCACCCCAGGCAACAATCCTCAAGACGTTTGTAGTATCTGTACATTGCTTCGAACAGGCTAATCAGATCTTGATCAGCTGACTTTTCCGAAGAAAGCAAAATCAAACAATTCTAGCTCTTTTAAGTATTGACTCTAGGTAATAAATGCAATTGAATCAAAAGAAAATATATTTAGAAAAATACATATGAAAAGTTATTTTATAATTAATTCCAGGGATTTTTATTTTAAAAAAAATTTTTAACATTATTTGTTATTAAAAAAATTTTCAATTCAAAGTTTGTATTTTTCCCGCAGAAATTGAATGTTTATAAAGTTTCAATATAAATCAATGAAAGTATCACTTATCGTACAATATCTAGCAGCATCAATAAAATTTTATACAACAAGCCGCAAATACTTCTTGGCTTACATTAACAAACTAAACTATCAATTGAAACTTTAATTTTATATGAATTTTTTACATTTTTTTGTAATAGAAATAATTAAAAATTTAAATCTTATCCTCAATACTCAATACCTTAAAAATGAAAATAATAATACTATAATAATAATAATAATAATAATAATAATAATTATAATAATAATAATTATACCCTCCCGGTCCATCGGTGGGAGAGGTCTGCAGAGTTTGGAGCGGCTGCATGATCGTTTGGTCCTGGGCTTAACATTCGAGGTTGTCAATTTCACTGCAGACGAGGATGAGTTCCTTATGCAAATCGTACATAAACATGAAAATGCGCATAAGGAGTCGTTCTTGTATAAGGCAGCTATATATGCAGCAAGAACCCTAGGTCTTGGAGAGATAAACGCTCTTACGGAACTCCGAAAGGAAGAATTTAAGAG
>NW_025403347.1:0-1452 GCF_020080835.1 Cotesia glomerata
TATTAATTGTCCAAATTCAGTAAGTAATCAAAAACTTTATTTTTAAACACTTCACTGCTACTCGAATTCACAATTTCATCGGGTAGTTCTTCCCACAGACGAATCACAGTTACTATAAATGAATGCTCCATATAGGTAGTAGCAAAATGAGGTAATTTGAAAAAGGAATGTTTTTTAGCTGCTAACCTACTGGAACGTCTGACATCAGTGTCTTCTATGAACAGCTCTCGCAGGTACTTGGGTTTCTCAACTTGAAGTAATTTATAAAAATAACAACTCATATAGTACATTCGACGATACTTTACAGATAGCCATCCAAGTTCTCGTCGATAAGGTGTGATATGCTCATCTTTCTTCAGATTAAAGATAAATCGCATTGAGGAATTCATTGCACGCTGAAGTTTTGTGTTATTGTCAGATGTTGAATCTATCAGTACAACCGTACAATAATCAATTAGCGGTAAAATGGTTGCTGATACTAATAATTTTCTGATTGGGAATGAGAAGATGTTTTTCCGTACTTTAAGACAATGCAGAGCTGAATTCACTTTACTGACTGTCTGAGTAACGTGATAATTCCAAGATAAGTTTCTACTTATATTGATTCCCAAACACTTAGTAGAGTTAACGTAGGGTATTATGACACCATTTACAACTACAGGTGGTAGATCTATGTCCTCAAGTTGTTTCAATTTACTATTTGAACCCAAAATCATAACTTTGGTTTTAGACAAGTTTATCTCCAACCCATGCTCTTTTGCCCAGTCAGCAACTGATTGTGCATCAACATTGACTTGCCAAACAGCTTCATTCAACTGATATAAAAAGAAGTGCAAGAGTATATATTTATCGTCGGCGAACAATCCGTGCTTGCAATAAATTAACCGTTGAGCAACAGAATTCATTACTATTAAAAATAGGATTGGACCCAAAACAGATCCCTGAGGAACACCAGATGATGATTTGAGTAGTTGAATAGGAGTTCCAAGATCATTTAAAATTGACTGAGATCGACCGGATAGGTAGGAGAAAAACTAAATAATTGTTTCCATTGAAAAACCAAGCTCAAATAGCGCAATCAGTATTTTCTTGGGATCGACATAGTCGAAAGCCTTGCTCAGGTCAAATAATACTAAAATAGTTAGCTTACTATTGTCAATTGCCTGTCGAATATCGTCAGTGAGCCTCAACAACGCTGTTTGTGTACTGTGATATTTCCTGAATCCCGATTGAAAAGGATCAAATAGCTCATTTTCTTCCAGATACGTTGTCACCTGATTAGCAATAATTCTTTCAAAGACTTTAGCTAAATGAGACAAATTAGCAATCGGCCGAGTGTCTGACGGAGATCTTGGTGGTGTTATTTTATTCAAGGGTATGATGTAGATAATCTTCCAAATATCAGGAAAAATACCAGTGTCGAGAGATCTATTAAATAGGTCTGTGAGAAAG
>NW_025403348.1:0-1451 GCF_020080835.1 Cotesia glomerata
TTTAATAAATAAAAATAAAATTGTGAATTTCACTATTATTTGAATGATGTAGAATATAAAAAAATTTTCTTGATTTTCGCAAGAAAATGGTCAAAACCTCGCTCAAGTAAATAATAATTCTGTCATCTTCATTATTATAACCTAAGTCGTCCACTTTCCTGTGAAAATTAATAAATTATATTATTATAGGGGCAAATTTTAACATTCATAAAAAGCTTTTTATCCTTGTAATTATAAGAATAACAATTTAGTAAAACGGTTGACCCTACACGCTATCCCAGCAACTTCCTGCTAATTTTAAATGCAAAGAACTTTAAATTACAAAAATGATGACGTTTTTGACCTTAAAACATAGTTTTACAGATATTTTGAACGCTCAAATATCCAAAAGAAAACTATACTTTGAACTCTTCGAACTCAGAAGTAAAGTTTATATTTAATAAAAGACTTATTTAAATATATTTGAACGGCAGTAACTTTCATACAAATCAATCGATTTTTATGTGATAGGCAGTATACAGTATAGTCAAGAGAGCTTTAATAAAACTATCTAATAGAAATTCGATCAGGTGACGAATTAAAAAATTATATTGATAAATCATGATTTTTAGGTGGATTTTGTTAGAAATCTAACTATTGCATTAGTCCTCATGGTGGAATTTTCACCTGATTTTGCTATCATGTGTCATAATTAGTCAAATAAGTTCCAAAAACACCATTGGTTAAAAACTTATATGTGTATGTATATATATTAGGGTGTGCCAAAATTTAACTTCCGTGGAGAACCTTTTAAAATTGGAATTTTGAGTTCCACTTTTGACAGGGGCTGTGTTTGGGCATTTCCTAAGATATTTTAGGGGGGAGACGATGTATTTGATTTTCATAGAATTTTTTAACAGAAGCTTAGTTTGGGCGTTTCCGGTGAAAATTCAAAATTTGGCCGGAAGTTCCCAAACTAACTTTTGAACACCATCAAGTTTGTTCCAATTAGCTTAGTCTTTCGAAACTTATCAAATCTTTTGAAGTGGTTTCTCCAGATTTATTAAACAAATTTTTAAAAGAATAAAGAGTTAAATTAGTTGAAAAATTCTTCACAAGTATGATATTTTTAGCTTATAATACCTATAATAACCCTAAAGAATAAGATAATTAATAAAAATGATTAAGATGTTAATTATAATCAGAGTTTTTAAAATATTAAAAAAAGACGTTAGTAATAATTTCGAAAATCATAAACGACCACTAACTAGGGTGTAAAATAAAGCACAAACTAATCAAAATTTTACATTTCTAATATATCTTGCTTTTATTTATTAGCAAATTTGTAACTAACAAAGAAATGAGATAATCTTGTTTGAATATATTGGATACAAAATGATATCATCATCCTCATAGAAAAAGAAGTTATTTTTTTATTATTTTGTCCGGAGTTTGAAGTGTGTCACGGTGTT
>NW_025403349.1:0-1450 GCF_020080835.1 Cotesia glomerata
ACAAACTAGAAGGAGATAGAAATAAAAAACATCTTAGCCACCAGAAGGAAGAGCGGCAGCTAATTCCTCCCCCCGCGAAGAAATGCCTTACGGCGGTACCATGGGGGACCAGAGGATAGAAGAGAAAGGGGTTTAGGGTTTAGTGGGTAGGGGCGTTAGTGTCGAGTTAGTATGACGCTGCGTCGAGTCGCCACATATCCAGGCCAAACAGCTATGCCTAGAATCCGTAAAAAGGATTCCCCCCCCCTACAAAAAACAAAACAAAACACACACACACACACACACACACACACATATATATATATATACATAAACATACAGACACCACCGCGGGAAGAGTCAGGGAAGCTTCCTAGGACTTCGAAACGTTGAGATTCGATGAAACCTCGATTTTCGTGAAACGGGGTAATAACAATAACTTCCCGATTTTAGAAAATTTTTAATTTTCTTAGCGGGAAGTTAAAAATTAGGATGATGGTTGACTCTAAAAGGCCGACCCTGCAACTTCCCGCTCATTTTATACTTAAGCGCTCAAGTTACATTACGTTTTAAGCTCTTCGAGCTTAAAATATAGAGTGTCATTTTAAGCTCTTCGAGCTCCAAACTCTATTAGCAGTTTAATAAAACACAATTTTTGAATTTTCAAACGGCGATTTTTGAATGAATGAACCAACTTTTCAAGCGGTTGGCAGCATTCGATGCAGTTTTGAAGCCTTATAAAGAATCTTTAAGTTTAAATCGATCAAGCCAGAAATTTCGAAGAAACTCCGAATAAACACTTTTTTCGGTTTTTCGATAACGATAACTCACGAACGAATCAACCGATTTTGACCGGGCTTGCGGTAATCGACGTGGTTTTTTCATCTTAAGAGCTGATTAGATTTTGAAATAATCGGTACGGCCATTTAAAAGTAATTTAAAAAACCACTTTTGAAAAATTTTTTTGTAGTTTTTTGAGATTTCTCAAAATCTACTAGTTAGAATCTGTCCAAATAGGATTTAAAATCTGAATTTAGTCAAGCCCTTTAATGGTGCCAACCGCGATAAAATCGGTCGAACTGTTCAAAATTTATGAGAGAGGTTTACATACGGCCACACACACACACACACACACACACACATACATACGGACATCATCGTTGAAAAAATTCAGGGGAAGCTTCCTAGGACTTCAAAACGTCAAGATCTAATGAGAACTCGATTTCCGAAAACGGGGTAAAACCAATCTTCCCGTTTTTTGAAAATTTTCAATTTCTTAGCGGGAAGTTAAAAAATTTTATATAATTGAAAAAAAAAATATTAAATTTTTTTTTATATAACTTAATATATTTTTATATAATTATATATAATTTTATATGGCCAAAACTCATGCATCATTATATATGATTAAATATAATTTTTTTCCCCGGGTACTTAGACTAAAATCAATTTTTATTCAGCTGGAACAACG
>NW_025403350.1:0-1449 GCF_020080835.1 Cotesia glomerata
AACTATAATATTATTATAATTTGACAATAATAAAATCGTATTTCTACGGTAAAAATACTAAAGATATACTGTAATTTTACCGCATTTATACTGATATAATTAAAGATATAATGCTTTCTACCGTAAGATGGACGGTTGTGTTTATTACTCGGTGAGTCTTATTAGGTGACTGAGTAAATAGATATGGATAGTGTCTCTGATAGCTCAACTGGTAGAGCCTTTGGCGCGTAACTAAATGATCTGGGTTCGAATCCCGGTCTAGACTAAAAAAAATTATAAATAATAATAATAATCGAGAACTTAGTTTATCAACCTCTTGAAAATTATTCATGATAATTTATAATATTATAAAAAAAAATTTTAAGCTATTGAAAAATAGTAGTAAAGCAGCATATTTTTGGTATTTTGCCGGTAATAGAAAGTAGGAATCTTCTTTTCCGGTTTTTTGCTGCAATAGTGCCGCAGATATACAGTAAATATGCGGTATATTTACGGTTTAAATGCTGTAAATATACCGTAATTTTTCTATTGTGTTGCCATAAATATTCTGAATTTATTTCGTAATTTTTTCATAATAATTCGAAAAAAAAACTGGCTAAAATAACTGAAGTATTACGGTAAAAATACAGCATTTATATCGTATAAATACCGAATCTTTACGGCATTTTCAAAACCGTGAGGGTTACGTCGTCTATTATGGATTCATCATCGTCATCATCAGATGTGTCGTCAGTTGTAAAATTCAATGCGAATTTTTGGTCATTAGTGGCTGAATATCTTTTATATAAATAAACCGTACTCTCTAAACCTGAATTAGTGAAAATTCACTGGAATAAGTGAATATTTACTTTTTCTAAGTGCCAATCGAACCACTGTGGTTTGATTGGCACTTAGAATTAGTGAATATTTACTTATTCCAGTGAATTTTCACTAATTCATGTTTAGAGAGTAATAGGGCATAATATTAAAAGAATAAAAAATAAAGAAATCAAAAGAGTTTTATTATTATTAAAAAATTCCATACTTTTTTTAATATATTTTTATATAATACATTTCAATAAAACAGTATACTCCTTATCTAAGGTATGAAAAATATTTAAATTATATTGATTATGACAGCTTATATGATACAAAAATAGAGTATGATAAAAAAATTTTAAATAATTATTTTTATTATTCAATAAATTACTATTACTAACAGAAGCTAATTTAGATTTTTTTATTAAATACGCATCGGTTAGCGACCAATACAAATTTTTATAATAAAATAAAGTATACGATACATTATCATTTTAAAAAAAAAATAAATTAGTAATAGAGGCGTTTGTAAAGTATACGCCAATCTCTTTGCACGGTTGAATTTGATACTTATTAAATGATTCGCATATTACAACGGACAATAAATCTACTTTACATTTATCAATTATAAAATATTCCTTACTCTCTAAC
>NW_025403351.1:0-1447 GCF_020080835.1 Cotesia glomerata
ATTTCTATATTTGCCAGTTTCTGACGGAGCACACTAATCCCTTCGTTAGGTGAGAGATAGACGCTCATGAAGTAGGTTGTGGGGGTTCGAATCCAGAAAAAAACTGCTCCACTTCCGCTGTTGTTGACGGTAACGTTCTTTGTGTTCACAATCCAAAATGCTGCCGTGCCAGTTTTGTCTGCGAACCATGTTTTACCTTCGATGTTTAGCTATTGCTCGCAGATAAAGCAGACGTCGATTTTATCTTCAAAGACACGCTGGCGCAGCAGGTTTCGCGCCAAGGCGCACCTTTTCAGGTTGCCTTGTAGTATGCGTGTCATTTCTGCCCTCTCGTGGCTTCTACAAGTGCTGTGCGGTATGCCTTGCAAGCTCCAGTACAAAAAATATGGCATAGACCATCCTTGGCATTTTTGTCCGGAGCACAAAGGAAGCATTTTCGCTTCTCCGTGCAGTTTACGGCCTTGTGGTTCTCTCCACCACATTTGTAGCAGCTCTTGCTTCTGTCTGGTCCCACACACTGACGTGTTCGGTGTCCATAACAAAGACATTTAAAACAGCGTGTTAATTTTGCAGCTGGGCGTATACGACAGTTCACCCAACCGATTATTATACGGGCCTTGTCAAGGACCTTAATCGCACTGGCCTCGTCTACTTCGCAGAAGGCTGCCCAATTTCCTTGTGGTGTGGGTTTTGTCAAATTTACTCGTTTGACCTCCAGGCTGTCAGTGAATTTACGTTTAAGTGCTTTACGGACTTCGCTCTCGGTAGAGATTTCATCCAAGTCGAGAATCTCGATCGTTGTTATTGGTGTTAGCGTCTTGACTGTGCCGATGTTTACAGTGGCTGCCTTTACTGCATCGGTGAAAACCTTGCTGTCTTCGGTCTTTCAAGCCATTTCAAGGAGAACGCCTCCATATTCCGTCTTTTTAATAGACTTTATGTCTACGCCCTTCTCGACAGGGCTTACCTTGGCCTTGATTTCCTTGAGGAGATCGGCGTATGTTCACCCGTCAGCTGGTTGGACAAGCAGATCTTTAGTTCTTGTATTCTTCCCCTCGGTTTCTTGGAGCCACCGTTGTTTGGCTGGTTTTAGGCAGTAGCAGATTGAGCCGCTGGCTCCTGTTCTTTCTTTTTCTTGTTTTGCTGAGTCACTTTAGTCCAGGTATCATCCCGGGCTGTCTTTTTCTGTATTGGCTTGTCAATTTCTGCGGAAGGACTGGGCGTGGACAGCAGCCTCTTCTTGTTGTTGCCCTCTCCTTGCTGTGATAATTTCTTAGGAGTGACCAGATGTGGCTGTGATTTTTTGCTCAGACTCGGAGATGTTTGAGTCGTTGACGCCGACGTCGTTGGTGATTTGTTGGCCAGCTTATATGCTGTACTAATAGACGTAACCAATTTTCTGTGTGTGTGTGTGTGTGTGTGTGTGTGTGTGTGTGTGTGTGTGTGT
>NW_025403352.1:0-8145 GCF_020080835.1 Cotesia glomerata
TGAAATTAAATTACAATAAAAATTATAATAAACTATAACATGAAAATATATATATTATATTGTTTATAATATGTTGGATTAATGTTTGAGTTTGACTAATTAATAACTTGAATTAAATATTATTTCTATTATTTTACAATCGGATTTTCTAATAAAATTATAAGTCAATTTAATCATTATCATGTATAAAAGAATAGATATTATCGTTTAATTATAAATTAAATAATAATCAAATAATGATTCAATAATAAATTAATAGTAAATTAATGAAATAATAATTATTAATTATAAATTAAATACAAGATTATAATTATTAATTATTTTAACTCAATTTTGCTTAACTACAATATTATATAAAGTTAGATTTTAACAGTAAATGTTATTTATCAATCTTATTTTTGTTTAGTTACATATGGTTTTTTATTATTCTTTGTTACTTTTAGAACAAGGGTTTATTGAGTTTCACACGTGTCTTTTACGACTTTTCCTCATAGGGTTTTAAATTCCATGTGGCGAGAAATAGTCCTTGAATTACTCAAGTACCTTTTATGGGTTCTGAAAATTCGGTTACAATGTCCTTTTGTACCGAAATATGTTTTTCCCTTATTTTATTTTATTTTCTTTTGTAAATAAAACAGAGTTAACCAAAAGATGTTTATTACAACTGGTAAGAGTAAAAGCATGAAATAAATGATTTGAATATTTACTTCGAATATAAAATTTAACTAATTTTAATCATTTAATATTTACTAATTTGAATATTTCGTTTGAATTCACGCTCTCAGAATAGATAGCGCTCTAATAACAGGTAGCGTCACCTGCTGGATGCACTAGGTGCATTACAATTGTATATAAACTTTAGTTAGTTTCATTCACTCATGCGGACTACATCTAAAGTTAACAAAGCAGCACTCACATTGCACACGGTAATAAGAGGCGCTACATGTGAAACTTGAGTATTTATTGAAAGAGCGCGGTTAATTTGAATACAACCAGAGTATATACTTATTTTATTCATCAAAATAAAATTAATTTTTAAAGTATTTGTTCTGATAAATTTTTTCCAAATAACAACTTTATCTTTTTATAAATTAATTGCAAAAAATATATATATGGGCAGATCCATTAATTCTCGGCGAAAGTGTGCGCACTCAGATCAGCGATTTTGATGCCGATTTTTTCCTCAAAAGTACATCTTAAAAGAAGACGATCCTAAAAATTTGAACCCGATATAATCAAATCCGGCTGCTGGAGAATTTTTTGAATTTTTAAAAAAGTCGATTTTTCATTGATTTTCGAATATTTGTATCTTAGCGTCTATATAACTTGAAGACTTTTGCTCAGCAGCATTTTTCTCAGTAGACTCTCTACTTTTAAGAAAAAAATAAGTATTTGGTCTTAACTCATATAGGGCTTAGCTGACAGCCTCTAGCAGCCAGTAGTTTTCTATTGGGGTATACTTTAGTAGAATCTATACAATTTTCACTTGATTGCTTCTATTATGTAATGTTATAGCCATCTAAAACCAATCAAATTTTAAAAAATTGCAGTTTTCAGATGGCTAGAACTTTTTTCCCGGAACTTCGATTTCCTTCAAACTTTTAGGAAAGTTGCTTTATTATGTTCCTAAAAAGCCCTGAAAATTTGGGCTAGGGAATCAAGCTTGTATTCAAGTTATGAATTTTTTAATATTGCCAAAATTGCGTTAATGAATATAATATTTGCTGATAATTTCTTACATATCTATCGAATCCACAGATTCGGTAGAATCTGGCGCCAAGTTCCTTTCAAATCCGTTGTAAACGGAGCGCCAGACTACCGACTATGTTTACTGTAAGCAGAACGGTATTTTGAGGTTGCAAAATTTTATTCAATTCTACGGTACTTCTTGTTCCTAAATTTTATAATATAACAGTAATTCATGCTTTATTTTACTGATATTAATTAATTATATTCAATTATAATAATTAATCTACTTGAAATTATTAAATTTTATCAGCACAAACTATAGCAAGCTCAAAAATTTCGATCTTGACTTTTTCTATGTAAAAGTGACATGCCACAGACTAAATAATTCGAGAATGCACCCTGATAGCCACGCTTTGAGTAAAATAACCTGCACTGGCGGGATTTTAGCCAAGTCGTTTCAAAGTTCACTTAAAGTCACTCACTGCAGAATCCTGTATTGAATCTGTAGTGAAGTTGGTTAGGAAATTCAAATAAACCTACGCCGACATCTGAACTAAAGCTGTTGACAAGTTTTTATTTGCAGAAGGTTAGCTAAAAGTTGTAGTGAGATTTGCGTAAAAAATAATGTCAAGTTAGACTGTAACATTTTTTAACAAATTTTTTAGCTGAAGTTGTATAAATTTTAAACTTCAATTTTCATTTAAAATACTAACAAATATGAAGACATATTTAGCAATCAAGTTTTTAACTCAGAAAGTTCAATCTACAACACAACAAATTTTGAGGCAATTATTTCGATATGATTTTTTAAGAAAGATAATGCATAAAATTAAGAACCTACGATTTTCTTAGTCATTTGATGAAGTATTAATTACTTATAACTCATAAATAAGTAACTCAATGAAATTAAATAAAAATTTTTATATTTTAATTGAAAAGGATAAATTTGAAAAAGATAATTTTTTAACCTGATGTTTTTTCCTATCGTTAAAAAACATTTATTCGAAGAAGTTTTTCACCTACGGCAAATATAGCACCAAAGTTATATTTATACGCAAAATAAATATGAAAAATAAATTTTTGTACTCTGCCGCATTAACAGACATTGTCTCAAAGTTCAGTGCAGGTTCACTCAAACTCCTGCACTACAAGATGTTTAATGAAACTGTCGTTAGATTCGAGTCGTAGATTTTTCACAACTTGGAGTCCAGTCTAAAAGCCAACTTGTATTCTGGGGTGCCACAACTTAGTCCTAACAGAGACTATACAAAACGTAATGTTTTTAGCAAGGTGCAATATCCCAAACGTTTGGTATCGAGATAAGCACATTTAAGAAATGTGACACTTGCCGAAAATTAGTTTTCATAAACGTTACTTAATCCTAAAATGTATATGCTAGAAATGTGATGTCTAAAGAACGTTCATGTTAAGAAACGTTATACTTCAAAAAATGTAAAGCTTCTAAAAGCGATAGCATCACAAGTGTGCCATTTGTAAATCGCTCAAGGTTCTAAACGTGATGTTTCCCTAACGTCATACGTTTAAAAGTCAATCGGCCATATCGACGGTAGGAGTTCCGTTGATGCAGTAGATTTCTTCAGATAATGAAAAACCTATATGAATTTCAATCTGACTAAAGTCACATCGTCTAATATATATTATTAGAAATTTTATCAATAATAATAATACTAGTAACAATAACTTGATAAATAAAAATTAATAATAATAATAATAATAATACAATTCGAAAATTAAATATTAAATAATAATTAACATTTTTATAGACAGTATTGTTATGTTAATAAAAATCTGACATGTAAAGAAACTGAGCCAAGTCACGTTGACTCGAACTCTTTTTTCTCTCGATGCATAATTTTATAATTAGTCTTATCATTTTAATCTAACAGCTGCTAACTCTTTTACACTATTGTAACTCAATACTTGGCTCAATCATGTTATACCTAAGAAATTAAACTTAAAACTAGTTAGACATTATCACGATTGGAATCCACTCGCGGGTTTAATTACTACGATAATTATTTTTGATGGGAAAAAGTATTTAATAAATGTCATAAAGTAATAATAATAATAACAATAATCATAATAATAATACTATTAACAATTTCATCAACAAAAATATGAATTTTTAATAATTATAACAGTAGTAATAATAATAATAATACAAATTTTTATCAATAATAATAATACTAGTAACAATAAATTGATAAATAAAAATTAATAATAATAATAACGTAATTCGAAAATTAAATATTAAATAGTAATTAACATTTTTACAGACAATATTGTTTTGTTAATAAAAATCTAACATGTAGAGAAACTGAGCCAAGTCGCGTTGACTCGAGCTCTTTTTTCTCTCGATGCATAATTTTATAATTAGTCTTATCATTTTAATCTAACAGCCGCTAGCTCTTTTACACTATTGTAACTCGATAGTTGGCTCAATCATGTTATACCTAAGAAATTAAACGTAAAATTAGTTAGACATTATCACGATTGAAATCCACTCGCAGGTTTAATTACTAAGGTAATTATTTTGGATTGAAAAAAAGTATTTAATCAATGTAATAAATTAATATTGATAATAATAATAATAATAATATTAGGTCAAGTGATATACAGGTCAAGTTGGACGACATTTGAAAATTTCACCGTTTTTATTTCAATGAAAGCTGCAGTAACAGCTTCTCTGTACGAATGTTTGCTTCTACATGTAAGAGGAGCTGAGTTAATTGGATACTAATAAAAATAATAATAATTGTAATAATAAAATTTAGATATTATTTATTTTTTTAACTTCAGTGAGGTATTCGTTTATAAATGTATTATATATATAATATGTTTTATAAATGTAATAATATAATAAGTTTTATAAATGTATGATAGATAAATGTATGTATGATAATTATTATAAATGTATTAATAATTATATTTTAAATTTGTTTAAAAGTAATATTAAATAAAAATTTAATGAGGATTAATATTTTTTTAAATAATCAAGTCAACTGAGACAACCTCTTGTCGGCAGTAACTACAAGTTAAAATTTGCCCATCTCCAAGCAGAGTTTGCACGTACTGTCTTTGGACATGCTTGGCAGAAGATGCAGTGCCGACAAGGGTTGTAGACGACGTCCGGTGGTGATTCCTCGTCTGAACACGCCAGGCAAATTTGAGAATCTAAAATAATTACAAAGTATCATTGAGAGTAGTTTCTGAATTATTAAAAAAATGTATAATTCTATTTATAAAAAATTTGTATATTACTATAGATAAAATCGCCAGCAGCCGCCGCTGGATATGCATCTTCATCATTCCTTAGTTCAGCACGATCTACGTCAACTACAAAATAATTTAAATATTAAAATTTAATTTTCGATGGTAATTACTGTTTCGAAATCACAGCAGCTCGTTCAAATGGGGTAAGGAGCTAAAACATGCGCTGGAAGAAATGGATCGTCAGGATATTTAGAAGCTGATTTGGCAAATTACAGGAGTGTGCTGGTTAAAAGATCACCAGGTACATATAATCACAGGAAAATTGTTGAGTCCACATTCAGGCCACCTAGAAATTTGTATAAACTTACTGTAAGCCGTTTTGGCGCGATCAAAACTGAAGAGAATCGATGAAGAATATCTTGACGAAGATGATATATGATAATTACAACAGGCACCTGAAGAAAGAATATACCAGGGACTGGTTTTGCCGACATTGGAGCCATGGAGATCGGCGATGAAAACATCTCGAGAAGAATGAACACCTTACTGACGGAAAATTCGACTTTTATATCGAATATAGTTTGTAAAAGATCCTGAGGTGGCCACTTATAACCATAATAACTAATAACATTTTTTATAATTTAGTAAAGAAAATTACTAATATGAAATTTACTAAAAAATGTTTTCCTTACCTGTTTCGTTACTTTCCACCCAGCCATAGCCATAAAGGCGGATGGGCCCAGTTTCAGATTCGTCATCTGAGTCAACTTCATTGTCGTTATTATTAATGTTCTCATTAACATTTATTTCCCCAACAATAGTAACCTGGTGCCTCGGGCTCCATTTCCCGTAAGCGAGCAATGGTGATCGCTGTAAGTAAAAGAAATATAATAATAAATTAGAGAGAAAATTATAAATATAAAAAAAATTTACATTAAACTGTATATTTAAATTAAAGTAAAGTGGAAGTACCATTTTTGGCCAGTAAACATTTGAATTAATTGATAAAAAATTATAATATTATAACCATATTTTTTTTGAGTTTTAAAAAATTTGTATTAAAAAAAAATTCAGTTTGTAATGGATTATTAATATCAATTAATTTCTATCGTTTATTTGAATTAAAAATGGCCACAAACGGTACTTCTACCCTATAGTGATAGAAGAATTTATTAATTACTTACTCAATTTGTGATGGATGGGTACGAGGTCAACGATTTCAAATCCAGAATTTGGGTCTGGATTTGTGAATATTAAATTGCGAACCAGTTGCTCAGCTGCTGAAACACCTCTTTGTAAAAACTCCAATTCATTAATACCTCCGCTTTCAAGTAACTCCTGGAGGCGATTAATTTTTGCTGAATCGATCAATGCTTTTACAGGTGGTGTTCCTCTACTGATAGCTTTCTTTTTAGCCAATTTATCCACATCTCGATAACTTTCGCATTCAATTGAAGTTGCGGACTCTGCAGCAAAAGAGAAATAAAATATTAAATTATAAGAAATGTTATTAGATTTATTTGTTTATTTAATATTTTAGGGTAATTTGGTCGTCGTAATCCGAGTTTAAATTAAAAGGTATTTTTTTTTATTTTTTGCAAATGGTCACTCGAAAAATAGCATAAAATATAAAATTATTTGTAATCAAAATTTAATTGAATAATTTCAATCCATAATTATGGTTAAAAATTTATAATAATATAAGTATTAAAATATCACAACTGGTTGACGGAAAGTTTGAGGTGGACCTTGAGTATGCAATTAAAGACATCTTGAGTGGCCCGCCAATCAAGGAAGTATGCATATACTTTGAAAAAGTATTGGACCGAATCAAATTCGGAACTTCAGAAGCTGAGCCAAGGAATGAGGAAAAAGAGTCCAGATAGACAGTGCAATTACAAATAACTAAAATGAAGCAAATTATTGAAGTCTTATTTATAATTATTAATTGAATGTAGCAGGGGATGGGACGTATTAAAGTTTTTTTTGTAAAAGCTGTACTTAAGAAAATTAATAATAGTATTAAAATATCAACTAACAAGTACTGGACTGTCACAAAATAATGACAATTGTTATAAGTTATGTAAGGTTGATACTTAAAAAATTTACTCACGGTGTTCAATTATTGTTTAAATTTGCAAATATCATTTCAATATGTTAAATCTGCTATAGATGTATTATATTATAATCTTTCGAATGAATATGAAAAAATATGGGGTCAAGTTGAAGTCATTTGACACCCAAACTACCTTAATCGAGAATAAGATTTCAAAAAAAGTAAAAAAGTAATGATTTTAACTCACCCAAGAAGGACCACGTATCAGGCGCGACCCCACTCATGTTCTGCAGGCGATTAAAATGAATCCTAGTGCAATTTGACAAGCCATCTACATCATTGTAGAATGACAGATTACTCGGGCCGACTTTGTTGAGCCATTCTGACAAGTAGTATATCAAAAATAGTTCAAACTTTTGAAACATTTGTTCATTTAAATTCTGAACCACTTGTACAAAAGCTTTTACAATTTGTTGCGGAGGCAACAAAGCAAGCAGCAAAATTTTTGTGAAGATGCGAATTTCATGGACTGCGTTTCTTGCGCGTAGATCGATTGTCTCCATTGCATTGACATACAACAACTGAAACAAATAAAAATAATTATTATCATAAATCAGTTTAAGGTAAATGGTCATAAATGCAAAATTTTAAGTTTAATTGATTACACCAGAAATGACATAATTGTACAGTTAAATAAAAATAATCATTAGTAAAAGCGAATAACTATATGTCCCGAGTGAACTACATAAATGAGAAAAAAATCATGATTACTAAGTTAAAAAGTAGAAACTTAAACTCACATGACTGTATGCATCAAGCGTTCCTTTTAGTCTTGTCGCTGGATAGCGCCCTCGCAACGCTGTAAATAATTTATTATGAAAATCATAATAAATTTTTTCAGGTTGAACGTCACCTAACACCTTTGACAAACCATTTCTCACAAGCTTGTTGTAATCTTCAAAGGAATCTTTATTCAAAGCTGTCCATGCGGCGGGAAAAGACTGAAAAATAAAATAATCAATAATAATTTGTAATTGATAATTGTGATTATATAAAAAAAAAAAAAATCAACTTGAATCAAGCGAAAAATTCGTTTATTAAGTAAAATTTACATAAACCAAGAAAAATTGCTTAGTTTGAAAATATTTCTACTCAAAAAGAAAATT
>NW_025403353.1:0-1447 GCF_020080835.1 Cotesia glomerata
TATAAATATATACTATTGTTACTATTAGAATCTTTCATTCCTTCATAGAAAAAATGTATGTTTTGACTATAATAAAAATATATTTCGATTGATTTATGATATATTAGCATAACATAACAACGATAGAAGCCAGGATTTATATAGTTGAAATGTATTTATGTACGTTAAATATATTCTTGTAAGCTATCGTTAAGGAAGCTACTATTTTAGTTATATTAATGTATATATATCATGTGTAATTTGATAGATTTTTTGATCTACTGAACCCTGTACATCAGTATGATTGCCTACAAAGACCATTAACTTGTAAAAGTATTTAGCGATCATCGCAGCCCCTGCGCATCGTTTTTTAATAAAAAAATAACACGAAAATTCCGTGACATGATTTTAATTGACTTAGAACAGGAAAAATGTTTATAAATCACTCGGCAACAGTTATTATTGTTGTTATTTATAGGATCAACCAGTGTTATGGTGTCAAGCTATTAATTGTTAGAAATTCGTTAAGATCAATTTAATGTGAGAAATAAACAGCGACGAGATTATTCAAAACCGTCAAAACGTAGTCATAAATTTTTAATCACATGATTTATAATAAAATTTTTTAAGAGCCAGATTAATGGAGTTGGGGTAGATCAAAAAGCAAGAAACTGGTTTACAGCTACGTGGGAAGGGTTACTCTGAGAAAAACACTGACCATGTGGAATAATTTATTCTGATTGATGATAACGTTTACGACAGCGACGTTAAATAAACTTATACATATTTAAATTATAATAATAAATATTCCAGTTGCACTGGAACTGGTTGAATAATCAATGTCTATTGAATAAAGCTCCAACAGTATTTGATGTGCTGTGAAAATTCGATTATTCTAATAACAAATACGTTAAAGGTGAAATGGTGTAAGTGCTGAATATATTTCTAAATATCTACGTCAATGACACATTTCTTATGCGTCACAGCAATTGTATGAAAACTATTCATAAATCGTAAGCTAGACATGGCGCTGACGTAAAATTCGTCGCATTGTTTAAGAATTCTTTATAATTTATTTGTCAAAGTTTTGATTTTGATTCCAGTTTTGACGGTACAAAGAAACTACGGGTGACATAGTTATATGCCAAAGCTGAATCAGGATGGTTTATAAATAGCGAATTTTTGAGTTATTGCTAGGTTACAAGCCCGGGACAACTTAACAAATTAAAAAGCTTTTCGAATTGTGTATATTGAAGCTATTTGCACTGCTTTCAAGCGCACAATTCACTGTAAAAAATGTATCATACTACATTGCTTTGAGTTTGATACGAATTGTACATTATTCAATTTCTAGCAACATGCGCGTATAAAAGTGATGCGAATAGCTTCAGCAAATTGTGTATCATGGCTTTTGGAATTTCTTATCTAACTTGTACAAGTATCGTTCATTAATGAGGAAATCTTAAGC
>NW_025403354.1:0-1445 GCF_020080835.1 Cotesia glomerata
TACGTGCGTGTATAGCTACGTGCGTGTATAGCTACGTGCGTGTATAGCTACGTGCGTGTATAGCTCTTTTGAGCCCAGGAAACGGCCTCTTCGGAGGTAGGCGAAAGCCTCGCCATATATTCTTCTGTCCATTGCTTCTTCCGTCTCAGTTTCAGTTTCAATGCAGCGTCGTGATGACTGCCATTCCTCGTCCAGTTTCTTGAATCTTCCAAGAGCATTGACTACACCAGTTGTCTTGGTCTTTATCTCCTTGTGGATATTGACCTTAGTTTGGACAAACTCTTGCACCTCAATGGTCGGCTTCTCAAGGCGCTCCAACGCTTGCGTTCTCTTCATGTCAGCGCTTGCTTCAATCGCTGCTTGTTGAGCATGAAGCCCGTTCCTATTCTTGTTTGTTTCCTGTAAGTTACTCATACTTTTTGATTTACCAGCGCATCGTACGGAGTGGAGCGGGTTGCCATAACTAGGAACGGGTGTACCCTCGGAGATAGTACTCCTACCCCAGTTCCCTGAGTCCTAGCCGACACTTAGCCAGTCCCGGAATACACGGACGGACTAGACTCGCTCGGAGCGGTGAAGATTCCGATCTCTAACACTCACTGCGTACTTCCTGATCAAGGCCCGAAGTGGCTGGCTCCTGATCCACTGCTGCAACTTTCACCTCGGCAGAGCAAGCTCACATCAGCCGTGGCCTGCATCGTCGGAAACTACGATACAGGTTCCGGACGATCCCAGTGAGTTACAGCAGGAACCAATCGTCTTGCTAGGTCAGTTAGTGTGACCAACTCATTAAAGGGGAGTTTTGTCCACGGGAGCTTATTTTGTTTGGTTATTTTGCTTGGCTCCTGCCCGCTGTACCTCATCAACTAAGAGATTAAGTGTCATCCAAGGACAGCGAGCGTTCTCCCATCCGCTCGGGGAGACGCGCCCGGTAGCAGTATCTCTTCTGCCCCAGACATGTTTTTCTCGCACGATGAATAAATCCGATGATGACATGTATGTGTGTGTGTGTGTGTGTGTGTGTGTGTATGTGTGTGTGTGTGTGTTTTTTTTCCCCCTTAGGGGGAATCCTTTACGGATTCTAGGCGTAGCTGTTTGGCTCTGGACATGTGGCGACTCGGACGCAGCGTCATATACTAAAACTCGACGCTAACGCCCCTACCCACTAAACCCTAAACCCCTTTCCTCTTTCCTCTAATCCCTCATGGAAACCGCCGTTAGGGCATTACTTCGTGGGGAGGATATAGCGACTGATCTTCCTTCTGGTAACTAGGTATTATTTCTACCTTTCTTCTAGTTGTTGTCATTTGCTCTTTTTTCTTTCGATGGAACGCAAGTCTATAAGGACTTCTGTTGCAAACGTGTTTGGCGGCGTTCCAGGCAGCCTCTTGATGACAGCATTGCTTCTACTATTGTGTCTCTGGTTGGATTTTCTTCTTCAGGAT
>NW_025403355.1:0-1444 GCF_020080835.1 Cotesia glomerata
ATATATATATATATATATATATATATGTTGTTACACATCGATAGTATGGTGGCTTGTCACGACGATAGCGTCGCCAATTCACAACGGATCTTTACTAAACTCAACATACAGATAGATACCGAAGTCAACTTCGAAGATGAGCTTAATCGGTCGAAGTATTTAGAAATGCCAGGATTTAAAAATTTTCAAAATTATAAAAATTCATATTTTGTCACTGTTTAACTCGAATAACTTTGGAGTGGGATAACTTATTAAATCTCTGTAAATTGCATCTGAAAGCTCTTTAAATAAGCTTCAATTTAAGTACCATATCATGTGTGAAGTCTTAAAATTATTTAGAAATGCCATGATTTCAAAATTTTCAAAATCATAAAAATTTATATTTCTTTACATTCTTACTCGAATAACTTTTGAATGGGATAACTTATTGAATCTCTGTAAATTGCATCTGAAATCTCTTTAAATAAGTTTCAATCTGAGTATCATATCATTTCTGTAGTCCCAAAATTATGTCTTATTCCGCTATGCTAATTATGAAATTTGCTATTGCATTCGTTTCATAAAATTTTTATTTTATTTTTTCCATTAGAACACTTTTATTGTAATGATTACAATAAAAATCATACGTTAAAATTCAATTGTAATTTTGATTGATAAGTAATTAAATGAAATCTACTTCCATTTCGGCTGCCAAATGGTCTTTTTTTTTGTTTTTTTGTCAAGAGTACATGATTTTCAAGTCCATTCCATAAATATTATTTAATTTATTATTTTTATATTTGTATTTGCCGCTTAAAGCGACAACCAAGTTATTATTATTTTGGATGAGTTGGCGTCAGTCTACGCGTCGCTTGACAGCGCATACGACAACATCTTCTCCCGCCTCGCTTTGCTGTGGCTCGCTCAGATGCTTAGTCTCTCTTGGGTGGTTATATAAAAGCATTACGTAGTTGCGACTAAGATACTTATATACTGTTCATTTATTATAATACATATAAAGTATTATTGAAGATTATAAGAATTTATTAATATTTATTAGAAGTTAATAAAGATTAGATTCAGTTTACTTAATTATTGTGTTGAACTTTTATTCACTTTCTAACATTTTTCTATGGGACTAATTATTTATAATGATACCTAATTCTATATGATTATATATGACCATTTTTCATCTGTAATTATATATAATTTTTTTTACCTGGGTGGGTATATAGTCTGATATACTTATATTATTATCTATACTTAATCATATCATAAGGCATATATAGTCTGATATGGCCAATTTCCATATCAGGCTTGATATGGACGGTTGATATCAGGCCTGAAATAGTCTGATCAGAAAATTTTTTCACGGGTTGTGTATGAAGTTCAGATAAATAGATATTTATTTATTATATGTTGGCAGAGTATAAAAAGGCCCGTCGAGAACTGAACAGAGTGATAA
>NW_025403356.1:0-1443 GCF_020080835.1 Cotesia glomerata
TCATCTTATCAACCACTTTGTATGTTAGACACGGCAGGTAAGATATTTGAGCGTATAATCCACCAAAGAATAGAAGCAGTTGTCGATCTACTCCTGGCAGAAAACCAGTATGGTTTTCGGAAAGGACGATTGACCCTGGACGCAATCAATCTGGTTGTTGCAACGGCCAAGGAGGCAATCGAAGGGATCAGATGGAAGGGTGGAGCAAAGAAGTACTGCCTGGTTGCCACTTTGGACATAAAAAATGCCTTTAACTCCGCCAACTGGGACTGCATTATGCAAGCCCTGGAAGAGAAAAACGTACCAGGATACCTACGTAGGATAGTGGCTAGCTACTTCACGGACAGAATCCTGAGATACGACACGAAGAATGGTCCAAAAGAGTATGATATTACCGGAGGTGTACCCCAGGGTTCCGTTCTGGGTCCACTTCTGTGGAATGTCATGTATGATGGCCTGCTGAGACTGACTCTTCCAAGAAGTGTCAAGCTTGTTGCATATGCAGATGATGTAGCTGTCGTAATCGTTGCTAAACACCTAGATGAGATAAACCACATGTTCGGTATCACCTTTGAGAAAGTTAACCGGTGGATGGACTCAATGAATCTACAACTGGCTAAACAGAAGACTGAGGCTGTGCTTATTACCAGCAGAAAAGTGATAGAGACCATAAAGCTGAAAGTCGGAGAACAAGAAATCACATCACAACCATATATCCGATATCTGGGAGTGATGCTTGATGCCCGACTCAACTTTAAGCAGCAAGTCGAACACGTGAGTGCAAAAGCATCAGCAGTGGTAGCTAGCTTAGCACGACTGATGCCAAACGTCGGAGGCCCAAAGCAGAGCAGAAGACTACTGCTATCATCTGTAATCACATCAATGCTCACTTACGGAATATCTATCTGGGCGGACGCACTAGAGAAGCAAGAATCATGGAGAAAGGCTGGACCAGTCTACCGTCTGAGTGCCTTAAGAGTAGCGAGCGCCTTCCGCACAATATCTATGGAAGCAGTGTGTGTCATTTCCGGAACTTTGCCTCTCAGAGTCTTAGCTGAGGAAAGACGGATCCTTTACCAACGAAAGAAGTCAACCACACTAAGCGCTGAGGAGCTTAGAACAGAAGAACGGCAGAAGAGCATAAGCCGATGGCAACTACAGTGGAATGCCACAGTGAAGGGTAGGTGGACGCATCGTCTCATATCAAGGATCAACGTTTGGCTAAACCGGAGTCACGGTGAGGTCAACTATTATCTTACGCAGATGTTATCAGGATACGGCTGTTTCCGGACGTATCTCCACCGCTTTAAGCATGATAATTCCCTAGAGTGCCCGTCCTGCCCAGGAGTCAATGAAGATGCAGAGCACGTCTTCTTCGAGTGCCCACGTTTTTATCCACAGCGAGATGAGCTGGAGAATATCCTGAAGAGGAAAATCCAACCA
>NW_025403357.1:0-1443 GCF_020080835.1 Cotesia glomerata
GTCGATCACCGCTACTCCGGTCAAAATCGGTTGATTCGTTCGAAAGATATCGTGAACGAAAGAAAACCGAACAAAGGGTTTTTTTCACATAACTTCGACATTTATTTTCGAATTCAAAAGTTATTGCGGTTTTAAAATTTAAAAAATATTGTTCTCTGAAACTTCTACCAGAAAAGCATAGAAAAGCTATCTCTTTCAGCTCGGAGAGCTCAAAACAATACATAAATTGTTTTTTTGAGCTCGGAGAGCTCAAAAACATCGTTAGTGCAATTTTAAGCACCTAGGTATGGAATTAGTAGGAAGTTGCAGGGATGGCCTTGAGGGTCTACCGTTTTTCTAATTTTTTTTTAATGTGAAAAATTGCCGTACTTACCTCCTTTCTGGAAGTTACCACTGTTATGTCCCGTAGATCCACTTTCCTTCTGAAAATCACCACCTCCTTTGCCTCCACCTAATCTCTGAAAGACGCTAGCTTTCTCTTTACGGGTATAATTTTTTTTTTCATCAGTAGCCGGTTTCTCTTCAGTTCTTCCTGATACTGGCTGAGCTTTTACTAGTGCTTTTTGTAACTCGGTGATACACGCTTGTTGCCGTTGAATTGCATCATGGCTTCTCTAATGAGCTTCTATCAACAGAACGAGCTCTTCAGTCAACTTCTCCATTGCTGCACAAAAAAAAAATAAAATAGAATGAAGAGAAAAATTCTTGAAGCAAGAAAAATTTCATAGTTTAACGTAGTTCCAGCGTGGTATAGTATAGTCAGAGCATTTACTATGGACAATAATTTAAAAGCCTCGGCACACAGACGTTCACACATACAATTACATATTGTTAGTCTAGTGATCTGGCAACGTTGCTCTTGAAAACCGTAAAAGATTTGAATTTCCCGCTTTTTATGCTACACTATTTCAGGGAGCGTTGCGCACGGCGTTGCCAAATCACTATAAGTTGTTAAGCGAGCAGGTTAGAAATGGATCGAAATTTATTTTTTAAAATTATTATATCTCGATAACAAAACGGTGAGGTGCTATTTTTACTTTTTAACTTATTCTAAAAATATTTTTCAACACTCTCCTAATTTTTTTTACAATTCTGTCAAGAGAATTTTTTAACATAATAAAAAATAGTTGGAGAGACCGGAAATTTTACATGCATTAGATGAAACATGACCCTCAAAATCGCCAACTTTGACTTTAAATATCTCGCGATCTAAACGGTCAAAAATTATGAAATTTCAGCAATTTATAAATAAATTTATTCTGAACCCGTAAAAAAAATTTCAGCCGAATCTGTCGAAAAGTGATTTCATGCTGGAACTACCTTAAGAATTTTTCTACTCAAATCGATTCTTTCGATACATCCTAGTAATATTCATATATATATATATATATATATATATATATATATATATATATATATATATATATATATATATATATATAT
>NW_025403358.1:0-1441 GCF_020080835.1 Cotesia glomerata
TTTTTCATATATTTTTCATATATTTATATATATATAATATACATAAATATATAAAAAATTGATGTGGGTACTCAAATGAAAGGTCTTGATGAGTATAACATCAGAATGGATTTATATTTATGAAAATTTCAATAATAAAGAAATGACTACTGCATTTTGTTAACGAATGATGTTTTTTACTATATAAGCTCATTCTGATGTTACACTTATCAAGACCTTTCATTTGAGTACCAACATGCACTTTTCATATATTTTTCATATATTTATATATACAATATATATAAGTATATAAAAAATTGTTGTGGGTACTCAAATGAAAGGTCTCGATGAGTGTAACGTCGGAATGAGCTTATATTTACGAAAATGTTGATAATTAAGGAATTACTAATGCATTTTGTTAGCTAAGGATGTTTCTAACGATATAAGCTCATTCCGATGTTACACTCATCGAGAACTTTCATTTGAGTACCTACATGAATTTTTTCATATATTTCATATATATGATATTTATGAAATATATAAAATATATGAAATATATGAAAAGTGTATGTGGGTACTCAAATGAAAGGTCTTGATGAGTATAACGTCAGAATGGACTTACATTTATAAAAATTTCAATAATTAAGGAATGACTATTGCATTTTGTTGTGAATGATGTTTTTAACGATATAAACTCGTTCAGGTTTTGCTGTGAGGAGACCTTTCATTTGAGTACCCATATGTATTTTTGTATATATTTCTTATATATGATGTTCCTATTATATATAAAATATATGAAATATATGAAAAGTGCAAGCAGGTACTCAAATGAAAGATATGTAATAAGTATAACATCAAAACAAGCTTATATTTACATCAATGTTGATATTTAAGGCATGACTAATGCAGTTTGTTAACTAAGGATGTTTCTAATAACGATATAAGCTCATTCCGATGTTACATTCAATGAGACCTTTCATTTGAGTACCCGCTTTTACGCTTTTCGCTATTTTCATATATTTATATGTACTCATAGCCATACATAAATATATAAAAAAATTGATGTGGGTACTTCAAATGAAAGGTGCTGATGAGTATAACATCAGAATGGATTTGTATTTATGAAATTTTCAATCAGCAAGAAATGACTGCTGCATTTTGTTAACAAATGATGTTTTCTGCCATATAAGCTCATTCTGTTATTTACTTATCGGGCCTTTCATTTGAGTACCAACATGCACTTTTCATATATTTTTCATACACATATATACAATATATATAAGTATATAAAGTTATTGTGGGTACTCAAATGAAAATCTCTCGATGAGTGTAACGTCGGAATGAGCTTATATTTACGAAAATGTTGATGAGTAGGGAATTACTAATGTATTTTGTTAGCTAAGGATGTTTCTAACGATATAAGCTCATTTCGATGTTACACTCATCGAAACCTTTCATTTGA
>NW_025403359.1:0-1440 GCF_020080835.1 Cotesia glomerata
ATTTCACACCAGAATAATGTTTACGACTGAGCGAAATCGTTAATAAAAAACATTTGAGAATCATTAATAGAGGTTTTAGCATACTTCAGACTGAATCATAACCGACAAAAAGATGTAATTTTAATCATTAATTATTTATTATATTGTATTTTTTCGGGGCTTTGAATGTTTTTAAATATATTTTTTCGTTTTTTTTTTGCGGTGAAAGTCAAATTTTTAGAGCAGAAATGTATAAATTGATCGTAAATATGAGCCCGTAGCCTAAAAAATTTCTCTCTACTCGTTTCATAATTGTTTATTTAAGTCAACAGTTGAGCGAGTCCTAAATACGAATTTAGAACACGCAGTGCTATAAAATATATTATAAAATCAATTTTTATATTATATTTATGATAAACTTATTTGATATGTTATGTACTTCATAGATTTATTGTCACATAAGATAGCAGCTCAGCAGGCGGGAACTTCAAGGCACACGGATATCACCAACGTTAAGCAGCATTGAGCGTGGTTAGTAGTTGGATGGGTGACTGCTGGTGTTACCGCCGTACAATTATATGTAATCATTTTTTTTTTTTTTTTTTAATTCATTATAGAGAATTTCGTATGACTATCAAGTACTATATCCATAAAATTAAGCAAAATAATTAATTAAAAGTAACAATGGGCTTTCAGACCTGACCATGGTCATTTTTCATGTCTGATCAGACCTGAAGACTGATGCCTGTTCATGTCTGATCATTTTTTTCCGGGGTGTGTGTGTGGCCATGTGTAAACTGCTTATAACTTTTGAACAGCTTGACCGATTGGAACCAAATTAATGGCGTTTTAAAGAGTTCCATCAAACTTAGATTTCCTGTGATTTTTAACCGATTCGGACCGGTAGATTTTGAGAATTGCCAAAAAAACTACAAAAAAAATTAGGAAAACGGTTGACCCTAAAGGCCATCCTTGCAACTTACCGCTAATTCCATACTTAAGAGCTCAAAATTTCACTAATTACTTTTTTGAGCACTTCAACCTCAAAAATATAATTTTCGTGTCATTTTGAGCTCTCCGAGCTTAAAAGTCTAATAAAAGTTCAATGAAACACTATTTTTCGAATTTTCAAACTACAATAACTTTTGAATGAATCGACCGATTTCCACGCGGTTGGCGGCGATCGATGTAGTTTTTTGAGCTCTATAAAAAATTTGGAACAAAAAAATTGATCTGATAAAACATTTCGGAGTTATTACAAAAAAATACCTTTTTCGATTTTTTTCGACAACGATATCTCACGAACGCATCAACCGATTCTGATGCACTTAGTGGCGATCGATGCGGATTTTTAAGTTTAAGAGCTGATAAATTTTAGAGGTCCATCGATTCAGCCAATTCGGAGATATTTTGAAAAAATAAAAAAAAATTTTTTTTTTCACTTTTTTTGCAATTTTTCTA
>NW_025403360.1:0-1440 GCF_020080835.1 Cotesia glomerata
TATAGATATATATTATATTATATAGATATATATAGATATATGATCCCATGTATAATCATGTATAGTTATATATAATTTCATATATAATTATATATGATTCTATATATAATCATATATGATTAGACAAAAACTTTTTCATCGGGCATACAATATGGGAACCATAACCATAATATATTGAAGCTATTCCATTGTGTATAGGAACTTTTCCAATAAACTATGGGTATGGTTCCCCATAATGAGCATAGGATTGATACCTATAATGATCATTTTATTATAAGAACCATTCGTCGACGATGCCGCCCCGTTCTGGTCTCCAGATCCGAACTCGCACGAACCCATTCGAGTACCCACAGGAGCCCATTCAGTACCCACTCCGGGACCCAGTCCGGTGCCTACTCGGTTGAAGCCGTTTTGACTTGAAGCCTGCATGAACCCGCACATAAAGGCTGACAGAGTAACAAACTTCACAGGAAAAACCTCTGTAATCCATATAATCTGTAAGCTTTTTAAATCTATAAGTACATAAATTCATCATTTTTTCATCTACATTGATCCGTATGAATGTATTGCATAGGTCAAAAAAAATTTTTCTGGAGGAAAAAATAATTCGTTAGATTAATTAATAGAAAAACTTACGCCGCCTAGAAAGTTCGTGCACTCTCCATTGATGGTATCTATTCTCTGGTTAACGATTGTCAAAAGTTCATCTAAGTCATTGGCTACCACACCAGATGATAAACTATACAAATAGTAAAGAGAAGAAATCCGAGAAATAATTTCGACATTTTCATTTTAGATTGTTTCAATAATGAAATCTGTAAAAATAGTTTTGGTTTTTCAGAGTTACTGAGCTAGAATTCAACGATTGATAATTTTATATTGCTTTTATTTTCAAAATTTTCAATAAAAATTATCGTATACTAACCTAATTAATAAAATGTAATGTATAGTTTTACTTTTTTGAGAGTTCAATTTTGTAACTATGCGCAAAGTATTTATAGGTTTACTATTCGATCGCTGGGTATCATGAAGTGGAGATAGATAATTTAACAATTACATAACAACTTTCTATGTATTTCTTAATGAACGAAAAAAAATGTATATGAATCCCTGAAGTACAACTACTTAACAATTTGAAAACTTTTAAATAATTGAGTTGATTTAATTTAATAATATTGAAATTTTGATTATCATGAAACAATTTATTTCCTCGTACTATATATCTAAAAATTTTTAAGTGAAATAGTCACCGAAGAGTATTTTCTTTATTCTATTATCTTATTTATTTTCTATTATCTTATCTTTGTTCATTTTCTTCATATAACGATCTATACTTATTAGATTGATTTTACTATGCATCATAAATTATTTTTTAGTGATGTATCGCATCGGATGATTTTGGGTATTATATATTTTAGTTTTTTAAGTAATTTTTTCATT
>NW_025403361.1:0-1438 GCF_020080835.1 Cotesia glomerata
ATAGTTAGACTTGTATTTATATAGAGTACTCGGCCTGACAACAGCAAGATTAAAATTTTTTTTTTAGTCACTCTGGGCTATTTATGGCAATAAATTTGTGGAATATAATTCACACGCTATTATTTATAACGAATACACGGAATTTAATTTATTATTATGTATTCTGGTCTAGAAATTTGAAAAAATCGATTTTTTTTTTTGCATATTTTCAAAGTTTAGACCCTTAAAAATATGTCCTTAAATGGATTTTTCAAAATTCGAATTATTTTCGAAGATACAGTCGATAAGAATCCACAACACATGTACTGCCCAACTGGTTCGTCAAGCTGGTGTAAATGGCAACAAGCCTCAGCTGTGAACACTCTTGAAGAGTTTGTCCACGAACATCCCCCCCTGGATGAAAAAGTACCGGAAAGTACTGGAGCCCATTTATACCAGTTTATCGTCTGACGATTTACTACATCGATGTTTGGGATCCGAAACTCAAAATAACAATGAATCGCTCAATTCATTAATATGGACTTTTGCTCCCAAGCATATTCACGCTGGATCTCAAACAATTCAAATTGCGAATTATTTAGCTGTTGCCATTTTTAATGAAGGTTATTTACCCATCTTAAAAATGATGGAACTTATGGGCATCACCGTTGGTACTGAAGCTCATTCATTTGCTATCAGACGTAACGAAGTTCGGATTGAGCGCTCTGAGCTACGAGCTACTGCTGCTTCCAAAGAAGGCAGAACAGCTTGATTAGCTGAAAGAACTTCACAAAACATCGAATATGAATTTGAGGAAGGCCCAATGTATGGATCTGGAATCGCCGATTAATCCAAAGTGAGTATTGAATGTTATTATACGAGTTATTCTACTATAATTGTTTCTCAAACTTTAAACGCGTTTTTCTCAAAACTACTTTTTTTGAAGTGGTTGACATGATATCTCAAGTTCTACTCGACCGATTCTTTTGAAATTTAGTGGGAATCTTCTTTATATATCTCTCTATCGCGTCTGCTTTGGATTTTAAAAAATTTCAATTTGGAGTATTTTTAAAAAATTCGAAAAGGTCAAAAAAAGGGGATAAAAAAAAAATTGATATTTCATGTCGACGCCATTTTGTGAATTTTTTTTTTTTTCTTGACTAAGGTCAACGCGATAGCGACATCTTTACAGATTGAGAATTTTTCAAATTTTTTTGTTTCAGATCACTACAAGGGCTGGAATCATGTCAACCAGGGTGCACCGTTTTTTTTGTAGCCCCCACTTCACCGACCTGTAATTTCTCCATTTTATAATTTTTTTTTTTCTCCATTCTTTTCTTTATTCTTGAAACGTTAATAAAAATCATATACAAAAACAGATAATAAAAATGTTCTTAATTTTTTTTTATGTTAGTTTGAAAAATGCCTAAAATTTAGGCTTTTAGACCAGAATACCCCC
>NW_025403362.1:0-1438 GCF_020080835.1 Cotesia glomerata
TTTTTATCTATAAAATTTATAAAATAATGGTTTTTAAAGCTCTGAATTTGTTAATAAATTACATAAATGAATATGTTATATTATTGTTTCGTCTGAGCGCCAACTTCAATAACGTTATTAAGTTAATTCAGATTATTATTTCTTATCTCAGCACCATTTTTCATAAAAATATGAATATTAGTAATCAAGATTATGAAATAAATCATATATTAATTGAGAATATAAACAACAATATTATTATATAAATTTGATTGAAAATTAACATCGATAAGTTAATGAGTAAATTTATTTCTGTTTATAAATATAAAAATGAATATTTTTAATCTTTGTTATCAAGAAATTCATTACAAATTAAGTGGTATTAAAAAAATATTTATTATTCATTTTATTAAGAATTAACTTACATCAACCTTTTTATTATAATAATTTAACGATATCGTTGTAAAATTTTAGAAAAGATACATCAGACACACTTTACCATTTTAATTTTAATCATTAAAATCAGTATAAGCATTCAACAAAATCAACTTAATGAATTTATGTTATATTTAGCTGTGTTATGATATAATGGAGTTCATCCTTTGTGATCATTACAATACATATTAGCTAGATATCAGTTACTATTGATTTAGCTATTCTTTCTTAAAAAAAGCATGATTATTAATTCCTACTCTCCCAACAATCAATCGATAAAATTTGAAATCAAAAGGTATTTGTCTAACATTGTATAGGATAATACTGTTGAATAATTGTATAACATATTAGTATTTAGTAACTTTCTCTTTTATTCTAATGATTCCTCTGAATTTATTTGACAACCGGAATTGGCATTACAATTTCTATTTATTTTGACAGTTATTATATAGCAACGGTAACCATAGTAATCGTAACCATAGTTACGGCAACCATGGCAACGGTAACCATAGCAACGGAAACCGAATAGCACTGGTAACTATGGCAATGGTTACCATGGTAACGGTAACCATGGTAACGGTAACAATGGCAACGGCAAACCATGGCAACGGTAACTGGCGGCATTGGTCAACCATGGCAACGGTTGATTAAAGCGCGTCGGTGGTTGGGTTGTGGGGAAGTAGGTGGGTTTAGTTCTATTATTGATGGGTGCTGATTTATTATTTCTCAGATTGAAGAATCAAAATGATATTTTCCAAAAAAGAGAGAGAGAGAGAGATAGGGAAGGGGTAAGAAGGCACGGGAGATAGGGCACAAGAGGGGAGGGGAAGAATGAGAGGAAGGGAGGGGGTAGCATACGTGATGGTTGACGAAAATCCATTTTGGTTAGAATTGCAGCAAAATCCTCCTTATCCTCTCGTCTACGGTGAAAAAGGAGTACCTTATGCCAAATTTTAAATGAAACGGTCCAATAGTTTCGGAGGTCTAGTGATGAGTCAGTGGTATTTCGCTTATATGTATTTAG
>NW_025403363.1:0-8138 GCF_020080835.1 Cotesia glomerata
GTAATATAAGACTCGTTATTGTGTAAGGCTAAGTAGAGTAAGATTTGGAGGGTCAAAGTTTACATGATAAGTAAAACCACACTTATTAATACAGCCAGCATCCGGTAAAAAACCCAAAATATAAATTCTTCTTATCGATTTCTATTCAAACAACTTCTGTTATCGTATCAGTTGAGAGTGTCAATTTTAAAATAATTTTGTTAATAAAATTTAGAAAAAAAAATTATTTTGTACTTATCTTATGCATGTTTTTATTTATCTGCAGGAAAAAACGAGATTTGATCGCTCAGTGGACTTGTTTGATGAATTTCAGAATCTAGATTATCGGCATGAGACACCAGAAGTATTCATTGATTACACTATGGTAAAAATTTTTCTTTTATTTCTTCGATATATTATTAATTATAGTAAAAATAAAAAAAATAAAAATTTTTCTTTCTTCACATTTTAGTCTTCAGTAAATTAACAATAAAAATAATAATTAAAACCATTAATGAATCTATTTCTTGCCGTAGCAAAATTAATTGGTTGCCTTAATTATTAGTTATTTTAATAAAATTACTTAGCTACTTTCACAAGAAAATTTGTTAGATCATTTAACTATTTAATATTACAACAAAATATTTTGTTAAGCCAAAAATATATTTTTATGCCGACTTAACATTTTTCTTTTATTTTTTCGGTATATTATTAATTATAGTATTTTTCTTTATTCTCGTTTTACTTAACAATTGTCATTGTTTTGTTATAATAATATCTGTTTGTTGTTACAACTAAATTATTTCATTTACATTATTTGGCAGATTTTTTTATTATAACAAAATTTATTAGTTGCCTTAACAAAATTTATTTCTTGCCGTAACAAAATTAATTTGTTGCCTTAATTATTAGTTATTTTGATAAAATTAATTAGCTACATTCACAACAAAGTTTGTTGTTAGATCATCTAACTATTTAATATTACTGCAACAAAATATTTTTTGTTAAACCAAAAAAAAATATTTTTTATCCCAACTTGACAATTTAATTGCTTCAACAAACCGATTTTTTAATTTAGCTAAACTATTTTGTTTAACTAACTAAAAAGTTCTGCAAAATTAACAAAACTGTTTTGTTGTTTTATCATATAAATTACTAATTATAATAATGGTTAAAAAATTTTTTTTATAATTTTCCATAAATTCAATTTATAATAAATTTCTTTTATAAATTTACCATAAATACATTTTATAATAAATTTTTTTATAAATTTACTTTAAAAATACAATTAATAATTTCAATACGTAGTCTTTAGATGTGTCAAAGAAAACGTGTGCTACTTAGAGAAAGATGCGGGATGATTATTTGGAGTCAATATTGACTGGAAAAATCCCGTCCAAAAGTTTTGTATCCATCTTCGTCAACATTGACGCTAATAGAAGTAGTACATTTTTTCTCACATAACTTTTAAAATTACATTTATTAAAAATAATTATTTCCAGGCATGGAAATTAGCCGACGACAGGGTTGTAAACTTCTGCAACGGAATTCCAATGAAACTGCTTGAAGAAGCACTCAACCAGTGCCTCAGGATTAGCACTTGGGATCCGTTTTTTGAATGAAATCCCTCAAAGATGATAACGAAATTTTCCAGAAACGGGTTACGGACGTGGTGATAACTCCAGCTTATTGATCGCCTTAAACGAGAGATAATGATGGAGGAGAACCGTGAGAAAATGAGCAGGGAGGGAGTACGTGAGAGTTCGAAGATAAAAGCTTAGCCGGGAAAATTCCGTGGACAAGCTTACTGGTCGCAGTATTTGAATTTTTGAAGAAAGGAAGGCGATAAAGGCAGGAAAGAAGCTGAAGCGGAGAAGCTACTAAATAGATGTCTCGGGCTGTCGTTAGTGAGTGATTACACGCGACGTAAAATCCGAATCTAGAATTATCAAGAGTATGTTGATAGTTTTGTGAAAAAAAAAAAAAAATTATAATTTTCAACACTGGAATAAAAATTATTACTAATACAATGAAATTGGTCTTGAATCATTGAAACAATTGGCATTTACTAACTCCTGGAGTTTTTAGAGATGTGGAGGGACTTAAAAGTGTTTAATGCAACTAAAAACATTCATTTCCAGGTGGTACCAACGGGATGGGACAAGCTCAAAAGTATGACTGCAGGTGGCTCGTGCGAAGACTGCCCAGGTTACCAGAAATTTCCTCCAGTACCGGCAGGTTACACAGGATTGCCTGGAGGGAGGTGGAACAGGATTGACTGTTCAAGGAATTTTGCCGTGAGTCGTATGGTCCAGGTGTTGGCTATCCGGGGACAATTGTTCCAGGAACGACAGGAACTTTCCCGCAAGCTGGAGGTGCATTGCCGAGAACATGCCCAGGAGTTAGTTTGCCGGGAACCGGGCAGGGAGTTCCAGGAACTTATCCGGGGAAGTAGTTCCGCCAGGCAGTCAAATACCTGGAGGATATCCAGGGAACCTTTCCAGGTGGCCAACGACCAGGGGTGGGACAACCTGGTAGTCAAGAAGTAAGGGACCGGAGGGGTATCCAGGTGAGTATTGTTCCACCAAGTTCAGGACCTGATGCATATCCTGGTGGTTCTGGAACTTATCCAGGGGGTAGTGTTCCTGGAACTGGTCAACCAGGAACTTATCCTGGAACTATTCCGGGGGTTGGTCAACCAAGAACTTATCCAGGTGGTAGTATTCCAGGGGTTGGTCAGCCAGAGACTTATCGAACAGTATTGTTCCAGGAACTGGTCAGCCAGGGTCATATCCTGGTAGTGTTCCAGGGGTTGGTCAACCAGGAACTTACCCTGGAGTAGGACAGCCAGGAGCTTATCCAGGTATTTAGTGCTCCAGGAGGTGGTCAACCAGGAACCTATCCAGGTGGTATTTCAGGAGTAGGCCAGCCAGAACTTATCCAGGTGGTAGTGTTCCAGGAACTAGTCAACCAGGCACCTATCCAGGTGGCATGCCAGGAAGTAGGCCAGCCAAGAACTTATCCAGGTGGTAGTGTTCCAGGAACTTATCCAGGAGGTACTCTTGGGAGTAAGGACAACCAGGAACCTATCCTGGTAGTATTCCAGGGGTTGGTCAACCAGGAACTTATCCTGGAGTAGGACAACCACGAACTTATCCAGGTGGTAGTGTTCCAGGAACTTATCCAGGTGGTAGCGTTCCAGGAACTAGTCAATCAGGCACCTATCCAGGTAGTATGCCAGGAGCAGGACAACCAGGGACTTATCCAGGTGGTAATGTTCCAGGAACTGGTCAACCAGGAACTTATCCCGGAGGTACTCCTGGAGTAGGACAACCAGGAACCTATCCTGGTAGTATTCCAGGGGTTGGTCAACCAGGAACTTATCCTGGAGTAGCGCAACCAGGAACTTATCCAGGTGTTAGTGTTCCAGGAACTAGCCAACCAGGAACGTATCCAGGTGGTATACAAGGAATAGGACAGCCGGGAACCTACCCAGGTGGTAGCGTTCCCGGAACTGGTCAACCAGGAACCTATCCGGGAGGTACTCCTGGAGTAGGACAACCAGGAACTTATCCAGGTGGTATGCCAGGAGTAGGACAGCCCGGAACTTACCCAGGTGGTAGCGTTCCAGGTACTTATTCAGGTGGAATTCCGGGGGTTGGACAACCAGGAACATATCCTGGAAGCTTACCAGGATCTGGTACCGGAATTATACCTGGAACTGGACAACCAGGGACTTATCCAGGTGGCAGTACTATAATACCTGGTTCTCAAGGTGGAGTAACTTTACCAGGTGGCCCATATCCAGGAGGTTTAATCCCTCCCGGTGGTATTTACCCGCCAGGGACAACTTATCCCGGTGGAGTAATCCCTCCAAACGGTATCCCAGGAACATATCCAGGAATTTTTCCACCAGGAACTTATCCCGGAACCGTTCCGGGATTCTACCCAGGTGGAGTAGCACCAGGCGCATTAATTCCCGGAGGTTACCCCGGTCAATATCCATCAGGCGTTGTATCTGCAGCAGCAGATGACGCAGATTCACATGCTTCAAGCGAAGTTAAGCAAAACGAAGCCGGAACCCAGGCAAGCGCTTCAGCGGACGGAACTTACGGAACTGGAACCGCCAAGTCTCAGGTCAGCGGTATCTACACAGGCGCTGATTCGTTCTCGGCTCAAGCAGGAATCAACGACTTGGCAACAAAGGCTGCGCCCAAACTCAAGTCTCTTGGCGGTAAAGAGGGCGCTATGAGCAGTGCCCAAGGCTTCGGAGGACAAGGTAAAAGCCAAAACCCAGTGCAGCTGGACTCCTCACACCGGAGCGACGACCACTGGGTCTCAAAGCAGCGGATTCTCAAACGACGACACCAGCTTCCCAAGTTCAAGCTAGCATGAAAGGCGGGAATGGCTGATGCTCAAGCCAACGGAGAGGGCAGCACGTCCTCCCAAGCTCAGATTGGGTTTCAAACCATTACATAGGGTTCCGCAGAACTGACAAAGTCCAGTCAAAGCCATTTAAAGGTGGAGGTACAGTTTGAGCTCAAAGTGTGTGGGACTTATCAAGGACAATCCCAGTCACAAATTGAAGGCTCTTTTCAATATGGAATCACTTACACTGGCGCCGCTCAAGCTGGTTCTGGATCTGGTGCTGCTGCATCAAGACGACCCTTCAATTTTACCAACTCAGACTCCTAAATTATTCAAGAGTTTCTGATAAATTGGAGTTCATCAAGATCTCCAGTGACGGGCAAAGATGAACCCAACAGCTCAACCTGAACTTGACATTGGCCATAACTGGAACCCACACTTTGAAAACTAGTTCCAGCACTAGGAAGACTGTACTCAGCAGAACACCCATTAAGGCAAGAGCCTCAGGAGTGCTGGATTGGAAACCGGGGCTATTGAGCATGATGCTCAGGAAGATGAGGAGTATGAAGATGATGACCATGCTGCTGCTCCCGGGAAAATGGACGCTAAATTGAGAACCCGCTGGTTTTAGGAATTCATGACCATCATGGCAAGCATGATGGTCATGGAAAACAAGATTCTTTTGAGGCCGAAAGAGGAGATCTTTCTGGCAAACCGGGGGGAGTCGCTTCCAGGATCTGCCTCACTGTTCCTCAGGGGACTCAGAGCTAGAGTCACTTCTGCTTCTGGGGAACGGTGGGCGCCAAGTCAACGTCTAGTGGAAAACATCAACCTCAGACAGTTAATTCTCGCCCTCGAATCCGGATCGCTCTCAAATTGGGAAGTTTAATCCTTGATACTAGGGCTTTGGAAGCGTCTTCCGACATAATCAGAATTATCTTCATGCAACGCATTATGGAAAATATACTAGTAAGTGAATTGAAAATTAGATTATTGGTATAATTGAAAATATATTGCTGAGAAATAAAATTTCTTTTGAAAAAATGAGAAATGTTGTAATAAAAAATGAATTTATTGATTACTCTTAAAATAGTACGAGCCACCAAGGCAACTTTTTGATAAAAAGCTTGATTTTTTTATATGAAGTTTAAGTATGCTCTAAATAAATTCCGAAAATTTGAAAGAGATTTCCCTGATTATTTAAGGAGATCCAAGTACCCTCCTAATGTAAAGAATGTCTATAAAAATAATGAGGGTATAATGAAAAACAACATTTAACTGGTTTCCATGTCGGATGGAACCTAGTTCCATCCAACATGGAAACTAGTTAAATGTTGTTTTTTCCGTGTAGAAATACTTTTGTGATGCATCTTAATATTAATTTTTAAATTAATTAATAACATTTTTGAGGAAATTCCCGAAAAATTAACTCACTAAATAATTAGTAACAATTAATTGACTAATAAAAAATATAGCACTCTTGAATTACCGGTATAATAATTTGACAACACAAAAAGAGTGTCCCTAACCTTAAAATTTATTTATGTTTTACTGTCTAACTAAAATGACTAAGAGTCTTCTAGCATTTAAAAACCGCGGGTTACTTATGCGCCGGGTAACTGCGCAAGCGGTGTGCTGCCAAGTCTAAATACAAAACTTTAAAGAACGCAAGTTCCGCAGATTTTTCATAAAAATATAAAATATCTCCGCAATACGTTCCGAAAACCTACAACGGAAAAGTAAACTGTAATATTCACTCGGATTCCGGTTTAATTTTTTATAGTTTCAAACAGTAAAGCGGACATCAGGGTGGCAAAAATATAAATATTACTGGTAGAACTTAATGTAGAAAGTATAAAAGCCACAATTTATAATTTAATATCCAAAATAAGTGATTAGTAGCTGTCACTATAGTAAATAACGACTCTTTTCATCTTAAAAATTACAGTTTCAAAACAGTAAAAATTGCCATTTCAATATATAGTCCATATTATGAGGAGAAGGGGAACTCAGATGAAAGAGAAGGGGGTCTCACTCTGGGAGAAGTTTAACATTTCAACAGTAAAAATTATACTTTTAAAATATACATTTTACCAGTCCAAACAAGTCAATAATTACAGTTTGATTTTTAGCGTTGCGTTGAAAATTCTACCATTTTACTTTGTAAATATTGACGTTGGTTCTATATTAGGAAATTTACTAACTTTATTTTATACTTTTTACATATCGTAAGATCATTTTTTAGGTACCAAAATGATAAATATCAAAGTCTGAATTCTTAATTATTATACTTAAACATTTTAGACATTTACATAGCGAATATTACTGTTTGAAATAGTATTTTCTCTTCCATGTAAAGAGTAAATTGTAACGTTTAAATGGTAAATATTATTAAAGTGAATAGTAAAATCAATGATTTTACTGTTTGAAATGGTAATTTTTAGCAGTTGATCATTACTATTATAAATCTAGGACCAAGTTATTTATGAAGTTTTACTTTTTTCGGTGTCCTTTTTTATTGTTTTAATCGAAAGCTTATTATTTTCTCAAGCAAATTCGATGAAAATAAATTTTTTTTTAAATCGTCAATTGCATTAAATTCTTAACCAAATACACTGCTGGTGGAATCATCATTTGCCGCTACATGTAAAAAATTACAATTTTCACACCTGATTATTTCTTTTAAATATCCCGGAAACTTATTGTTGCTTTAATTTTTTGATTTTTCAACAAATTAATTTGTTATTATAAAAATTAATTCACTCTGTTATGCAGATCCTGGAAAACAAGATCGATGACGCCAACACCAGTAAAATCAAAACTACTACATCGGTAAACAAACAGCGTAGCTGGAAATATGGGTGATCCTCGGAGAAAATAATACGAGCACCGCTACTACACCAACAAAGCTCAACTTGCGGCTACTTTACATCTCTCCTGCAACATAGTCCACGGTTCCAAACGGCAGAACCAAAATCTGCAAGCCAAAGATGCCGACGTACCCCGATGGCACTCCTATGAAATGCTAGTTAGTTATTTAAATTAAATTAAATTGCATTTTTTATCACATATCTAACGCATATTTATAATTTATAACAATTATATACATTATTTTATGTAAAACATATTTATATATTTTCTGAGCCCAATAAAAAAAAACAATTCCTTCAGTCGTTGTTTTTTAATTTATTTTTTTATTTATTTAACAGAGGTACGTGATTAACAATCTTTCTTTCGGATTACTATTATAACACAAAAGTGCGTTTTTTAAAGCGACAAAGGATTTAATGGAAAATAATAGCGATTAAATAGTAATTGTAACCGATAACTGTTACTTTCAATATTATGATTAGATAAATAAAATATAAGTTAGGTCGTTTAATTATTGCTTCGACCTATCTGTTTTTACATATGATTGAGCATCACGACAGGAAAATTCGGCTATTTTATTTCAAAACAAAGTTACTAATATTTTTGTAAATAAGTTTGAATTTTTAGTATCCAATTTAGTGAAAATAAAAAAAAAATAAATATGAGAATTGAGTCATGAAAAACAAAATAGTGAATAAAAAAAAAAGCAATTATTATAAACTATATTTATAATGAAAAATTTGATTCATGAATAAAAAATGCGTTGGTAAAAAATTATTTTTACAAAATAATATTAGATTGAAAATTAATAAAAAAAAGTTTGGAAAATCCAAAAGTGCACGCCTCATAACGCTCATTTATTTTTTTAAGAAAAAATAAATTGTGTAACTGATAAAAAAAAAGAAAATTATAATTAAGTA
>NW_025403364.1:0-1437 GCF_020080835.1 Cotesia glomerata
TGAATGATAATCAACATATAGATGATCCAAAACATCTTACTTTTTAACCAATAATATAGGGCTTGCAAAAGATGAACGATTGGTACTTATAACATTTGCTTTCAATAGTTCATCTACTCTTTCTTTTACTACCTGCCTTTCCTCAATACTAAGACAATCCCGACTAGAATTTTAGTGAGGCATGCCGAAAAATCAGTTCGGGGCGAAGTTGGCTTTCCGAACTTAGGCTAGCCCAATTCGGATCTTATTTGTTTTAAATTAGGCAAGCCGAACATTGGTATGCCAAAAGAATTCCACATTCGATGTAATCTCGTAATAGTTTGGCACTGCCTAAGTTCGGCATATCATGGATTGCCCTAGTGAATTGTACGAAATAACGGTAACCAAAGTTAGTTTACCGAAGTTTGGTTCACCAAGCTCGGGCTCGCAAACTTTAGGGCAAACCTGTGGCAATACCTAAGTTCGGCATGTCATGGATTGCCTAATTGGTATGAAAATAACGGTAAACCAGTTAAGGCTTACCGAAGTTTGGTTCACCAAACTCGGGCTCACTTCGAAAAATCTGTGGCAATGCCTAAGTTCAGCATTTCATGGGTTGCCAAACTGTTATGAAATAACGGTAACCAAAGGTTTACCGAAACTTGGCATACCACGATCGAGCTTCTTTAGGCAAAACTGTGGAAGTGCCTAAGTTCGGTATGTCATGGGTTGCCAAATTGTTATGAAATAACGGTAACCAAAGGTTTACCGAAACGCTTAGCACACTACGATCGAGCTTCTTTAGGCAAAACAGTGGCAATGCCTAAGTTCGGTACGCCATGAATTGCCAAACTGATACGAGATAACGATAACCAAAAGCTTACCGAACAGTAACTAAAGGTATTCTGAAGCTTGGTCCATCAAAATGAAACTTGACTAGGTAAGGCTGTGGCAAGTCCTCACTTAGGTATAATATCGGAATTCCTAACTCGACCGTTGCAACGGTAACCGAATGTTTGCCTCGAAGTGTCGGGCTTATCAAGGTATCTTGAGGCAAGAGGATTCGCTCATCATCGGCGTAGCGTCGCGGTATGGTATAGGGCTCTCTTGCGTCGAGGTACAGTGTCTAGAGTCTCGCGTTCGACATGTAAAATTTTTAATAATTAATAATTATTAAGATTATAATTATTCTTAAGGTGAGGTGTGAGGTAAGTACTTATTGTGTGTGACTAATGTATCTAACTCCATCATCTCCTTCCCCACATGACCCATAAAATCGACCAATCAAAAAACTTCTTCATAGTAAGAGAAAAACCCTGAAAAGCGAAAAATGACCGAAAATATAAAAAAATAATACTAAATAAAAAAAAAAAATTTTATTTACTCTAATATTTAAAAAAATTTTGTCCCTAAAGTCGATACTTTATATTTAAAAATTTTAAAAATAAATTAAAAAAA
>NW_025403365.1:0-1435 GCF_020080835.1 Cotesia glomerata
TTGATTCGTTCGAGAGATATCATGCAAGAAAGAAAACCCAAAAAGTGTTTTTTCAGAATTACTCCGGAAATTCTAGTTTGACCAATTGAAACTTAAAATTTCTTCATGAGGCTTAAAAACTGCGTAGAATGCCGCCAATCGTGTACAAGTCGGTTCAATCATTCAAAAGTTATTGCGGTTTGAAAATTCAAAAAATAGTGTTCTATGAAACTTTTATCAGATTTTTGAGCTCAAAGAGCTCAAAAGCATAGAAAAGGTATCGATATGAGCTTGGAGAGCTCAAAACAATGCATAGATTGTATTTTTGAGCTCGAAGAGCTCAAAACTTCGTGGAGTGCAATTTTAAGCGCCCAGGTATTAACGGAATTAGCGGAAGTTGCAGGGATGGCTTTTAGGGTCAACCGTTTTCCTAATTTTCTTTACATATATTAATAAAGTTGCTTTTATGTGATGACAGTTTCAAAATAAATTTAGTATGCATCCAATAAATGAGAGAATGCATTGCTTTTGACCGTCCGAATTGAAAAAACTGTAAAGCCAAAAGACATTAAATCTTTGTTATTACCACTTTCAATTTTTTTCTTCTCTCAATTTTTCAAACTCCGAGGTCTCTCTCTATAGATCCTCGAAAATCCTCAAAATTTTTTTCCAGCTGGTAAAAAATATGATAGTAGCGAAGTTGGACCACCATGTTAGGCGGCATTTTTGCGGAATTAATTACAAATTTTTTTTTTTTCAGTTAAAAAAATATTCCTACTAGTGAAGTTCGAGAAGGCAATGACTTTTCTCGAAAAGTGAAAAAATTTCAGATTTTAATATCTTGAAATTTTGTTATATTTTTTTCGGAAAGTCAATATTTATAGATAAAATTTTCCGAAATAAAAACGTCTTAAATAGTTAATTTTGAATTAATTTATAGCTATTTGACAAAAAATGTAAAAGCTCTTCTTTTATGAAAAAATTTAGAAATATATTTAGGTTGGGTAAGAGAAACTTTTAAGTTTCTGGAAAATATATCTATTGAGAAGAAAGGTAGAAAAAAATTTAGCTAATTCGGAAAAGGTCGGGCTGAAAAGTGGTTGAAATTTAATTATAACTAGTAATGATGACTTTTCGACTGAAAATATTTTGGGAAAGTTAATCATTTTATAAATTGTTGACTCGTTATTGATGGTCAAAATATATGAAAATTAATTCTCAAATTTTTCGACAAAAGTTATATAATTTTATGAAAAGGTAATAGAACAGTTTTTAGATCTTCCGCTAAGAAAGATTGAAAATTTTCGAAAATCGGGAGTTATTGATTTTACTCCGTTTTTCAAAAATCGAGTTTTCATCAGATCTCGACGTTTTGAGGTCCTCGGAAGCTTCTCTGACTATTCTCGTGATGGTGTCTGCATGTCTGTATGTATGTGTGTGAAGTGCTCAAAACGTC
>NW_025403366.1:0-1433 GCF_020080835.1 Cotesia glomerata
GTTACGTCCTGGGACGACACAAATGTAATCAACTGCTTGTTTTTACGGTCAGACAACTAAATGCCTTTACCCTGGGAGTGGCAGTCACACTTATTGACAGATCTCGTTGGTTTAGAAACTTATTGACTAATTAACACTAAGGGATGACCATCAGAACCGGTTGGAAAAAGGAAAAGAGGAGAAAATAAAATATTAAAGAAAGAAATTAAATATTTACTTACGATTTGAATAATATTAAATAGGTGTTTTATTTATAACTGGTACACTCAGGATGTTGTTACGGAACACTTCTCTACTGGGTTGTTACGATTGGAATTGGTCAGTGAGTAATTGCGTCAAGTTGGATTTTAGTTCGTCTTCGTTGTTGAAGGTGATGTCGCAACGAACTTGGCGTTGATTCGTCTAGAGGTTGGAGATGTTGAAACTGGAGAGTAGAGGTGTTGAAACTGGAAGGTCCTCCGATGTTGAGTCCGCGAAACACTAAGTTGATTGTCAACTTCAATGCTGGAGTTGGTGAGTGATGGAGTCTAATTCGATATTAACTCTATTGTATTTAATTTTAATTTTCGAAATCGATGCTTGATTTCAGTAGAAATAAATAGATGTTGATTAGAAATTGAAATTTAGTTGATTGGAATCTTATTCAAGACAAAAGAGTTCCCGAAATTGTACTGTACTACACTTTGTTGAGAGCTTCCTCGTAGTTTAAAAGTTCTTGGACACACTGGCACTGGCAGTCCGATGCTTGCTTTTTATAATACTGCTAAAGGGATGGATTTTGTTCTGGAATATTCCTCAGGTGACACACTTTAGAATGATGTGAGGTACCACTACTGTGCATTCTAGGAATTCTGTAATTGTGTTCGTCTTGTTCGTGGGAGACCTTTAACGCGATAGGTCCGTTGGACATTGGCATAGTTAATGTCTTTGTTCTTCTTTTTCCTGGAGTCCTGATCCCACGCGTACGAATACGGGGTGATATGTCGCACCCTTAACTTTAGCGTGAAGCTCCCTACTTTGTTTTCTGTCCTCCTGTTCTCGTCAGTCGCTCAAACGTTGTTTCGACCTGTGTTTATTTATTTTCCGGCGCTCTTTTAATCGATATCAAGCCCTCTTCTTCTTTTATTTTCTTAAATCCTGATCCTTCTATTTCAATTGTCTTACAGTAGGAATATTTCGTATTACTCATTAAATTGACCAAAGTTTCTATCGTAGCACCTCTTCTTCTTTTACTTTCTTAAATCCTGATCCTTCTATTCTAATTGTCTTGCAGTAGAAATATTTTGTATTACTCATTGAATTGACCAAAGTTCCCATAGTAGCACCTCTTCTTCTTTGACTTTCTCAACTCCTGATCCTTCTATACTAACTGTCTTGCAGTAGAGAATATTTTGTATTACTCATTAAATTGACCAAAGTTTCCACTCGTAACA
>NW_025403367.1:0-1433 GCF_020080835.1 Cotesia glomerata
GAAGTACGAGTTTACAGTGAAATATAGTGAAGTACCATAGTGCTACCCTGGAGCCTGCTACCTGCTATCAAAATCCGCTATCAAAATCTACTACCTGGAATCTGCTACCTGCTGCTGGACTCTGCTGGACTCTGCTACCTACATCCTGGTGTTGAAATCTACTACCCTCCTATTGAAATCTACTGCCTGGAATCTGTTGACGGAATCTCAGTAAAGGCTCCTTACCGTAAACATTCTGCTACTGATGACGTATATGAAAGTGAGAGATCAAAAACATTCAAACGTATCAATGTTGAAGATCAAACCAACAGCAGATTACCATTCAAACAAATGAAGAAACTCGAGGCTGGAAAAACTTACAAACTAACTGGAATTAGAACTGTTGTGACTGATCATCGACTCAACGTTGAAATTGACTTGGATAACAACTTTTCAACATTCTTCCCTGCTGCAACTAACCAAAAATATCTCAATAATCCTGACATGATACTAAAAATGAAAATTTTAATTTTAGGTGTTACTTTGAATTTACACTACATTGGAACCAACTATAGTAAGTTTAAGTTTATCAATCACTCTGGAAAATCAATTGTCGAAATTTTAAAAAATCTGTGCTCTAATATTAGTTTTAATTAATATGTATACTTAATTTTTATACTAAAATTTTTTATTTTTGTACTTATTATAGTAAGCTTTATAATTAAAAAAACACAAAATTATAAAAAAAATTTTTCTTTATTTACTATTTTTAATTACATTAAGTTTATTTATTATTTTTAATTACAATAAGTTTATTAATTAGTACAGGTTCAATAATTTTATTTCATTCTTGTATTCGTCGGCGAAATCGTTCTCCATCTCTTGCTGCTCGTTCCCATGGACCTTTCCTTGCTTGTCTGGATGCAAAGCCCCACACATACATGTAATGTATGGTGGGTTTAGGATCAAACTGCACCATTAAGTAAGTTTTCTTACAGTGCTGCTGATTGGATTGTATTCCACTATTCGGTCGTGATTTATTAAACAATAAGCAGTAGTTTGATTTGGAAACTGTGCTGATGATTTAAACTCCAGACGTATATCCACAGGTCCAGACTTGATTGACTCGTTTTGCTTGGAACAATCAATTATATACAGAGGTGCTTTATTCAGAAAATCTTTCTTAGCCAATAGTGGTTCAGCTTCTTTTCCATAGTAAGCACTTTGAAAATTTGTGTACATGTCATACATCAAGGCGTACTGATTATTCGTAATGTTGAGGTTCAAATTTCCATATGGATAACTCTGAGAGTTCAAGATGAGCTTAATATCTCTTATGTTACAGTGGTTAAATTCGCTTGCATTTTGATTCGATTGATTTTTTCTTGCTGTTTGAAATCCAATGATGACAAAACGAGGTTTCTCGAGTTGATTTGTTGGTAATGTTCACTGGT
>NW_025403368.1:0-1432 GCF_020080835.1 Cotesia glomerata
AAAAAAAAAAAAAATTTTTTTAATGGTGCTGAAAAGTTGAAAGTACATTTAAAAACAAAATTTGGTGCCTATTAGAGCCCTTAATATTAATATTAAGGTTTGCCTCAATTCATTTGTAATTTTTCTATTTAAATAACACGAGAAAACTTTTTTTTTGTTTTTTGAATTTTAATTACTTCACAGAATGGCTTGTTTGACGCAATATCTCAGAGAAAGGTCTTATAGGAAATTTCACTCTGCTCTACAAAAACGTTTGAAGGTCAAAGTTCCTCAGATCAACCGTTTCAAAGATATTTGCAATCAAAAATAACACCAATCAAAAATTTCAAATATTTTCCAATAAAATTGCAAAAAAAAATCATACTTTATATTGATATTGTTTTTTTTTTTGTAAAATTAATTGAATTCTGATAATTTGAGATTTTAATTTTTTTTTGCTATTTACTCCATACGTAACTCACAAAAAGTACAAATACATAAATATAAAGGTTAAAATGATCAAACAAATGATTTTTGGGTCTCTTTTATAACAAATTTATTTTATTTTCTACCAAATACTAATAAATTCTATTAAACAATCAATTCTTTATAACAAAAAACAATATTTAACAACAATTCATAAAATTTTTTTCTAACTCTTGAAAATATTACAGTCTTATAAAAATTATTTTTACTGCAATTAGGATATCGTTTTCTGTGTTCTGTCACTACTTGCAATAAATACTGAAGCTGTTCTTCATTTTTCGTTAAGCATCGATTATACTGCTCTTATCAATGCCACGCCGCGTTCTGTTACATCATTTACAACTTGGAAGTTTCTCAAAATACAGTTCAAGTTTCTTTTGTAATTTAGATTCTGAAGCCACAAAGTTACATCCTCATCAATGAAATCATACGACAAATCAAACGATTTTAAAACAGATTTATCGATCCCCCATAGATACAAATTGACCAGGAACTTTCTTTAATAATGACTCTAAATTTTTCTTATCGATTATAAAACGACTCGTTTTAGTTTCATTGGTTTCACAGTTTTTTAAAGCATGAACTATTCTTTCTCTTTTTTTGTTTCAACTGAAACAGTTTCGTCAAAGAGAGATAAAACAGACAATCCCTCGTTATTTAAATATCACAAGTGATTGGCTAATTTTTCTGAGCATGCCCGTGAAATAGTATTATTAAATTTTTTATATGAAATTAATTTTTTAATTAAAGTTAAATCATTATTAGGTGCTGCTATAGCGCACGGCGCAGTATACCAAGCTTTTAAATAGAATATTATGATAAATAAACTAAGTTCTCGTAATCCAGCTATTTATGATTTAGTAAGATGAAATTCATTTCTAAATACAAAAATTTTTAAACTATATATTGCTTTAGCCATTCACCTTGCATGATGGACGGCTCCAGGACGTTTAAATGTAATATTTGT
>NW_025403369.1:0-1432 GCF_020080835.1 Cotesia glomerata
TTTGGCCGTCTACTGGTTCGACAAGAACAGCCTTAGTTCTTGTCTTTTTTCTTGTCGGCTTCTTAAAGGCACCCTTACTTGACTGGTTTTCAGCTTTAATAGGGGAAGCCGGTGTTTGATGCTTTTTTTCCTTCTTCTTCCTATTTCGGTCCACTGTAGTCTAGACTTCCTCCCGGGCTGTCTTTTTCTGTGGTAACTTGTCGATTATTGAAGAAGGGCTGGGCGTGGACAGCTGCTTCTTCTTGTTATTGTCCTTTCCTTGCTGTGGTAATTTTTTAAGAGTGACCAAAGATGGCTGTGGTTTTTTGGTCAGACTCGGAGTTGGTTGGGTCGTTGAGGCCGACATGCCTGATAATTTGCTGACCAATTTTCTAATCTCATGATGCAGATTCTTCTTGTCTTTTATAAACTCGGCTATTTCTTTGATCTTGATGCCGAGCCTCTCCATTGGTGACTGTTGGCCTGGAATATCATTCAGTTCGTCCTGTGTCAACAGATAGTTGAAAACGCGCTGTCGTGGAAACACGGCAGTCGCGATCTTCTGTAAGAGTTGAGGACACGTAGGAGACGGCATTGGCTGATATTTCAGGTGTGCCATGACTACCTTGTAAGGTCTACCCCACAAGTCATTGTCCATCTCGTTGATTAGCTCTTTCCAGCAGTTCTTCTTGCTATCCTTGATGGCTTTGTTTAAATGTCGACGAGCTTTCTTGTATTCTGCGACTAGTTCCGCTGAGTCAGGCCGCCGATAACCACGCTGAGATATTCTTCTTTTCTTGAGACACTCTTTCCGTAGGAAGCTGATGTGTTCGTTCCACCAGTGCACCGAAGGTCTTTGGTTCATGCCCCGTTTACGGGGCATGCAGGTGTCGCAAGCCTGGGTCACTCTCTTCATCAAGTCCTTGGTCATTTCTTCTGCAGATCCAGTAGTAAGCGGTTCACTATTTAGGGCAGCTGCTAGAGCACCTGGGTCAAAGGATTTCACCTTCCACCCAACGATGTCAAGTTTCTTAGCCGGTCTTCTAGGATTCTGGTCCTTTGATACTTCCCAGAGAATCGCATTGTGATCGCTGGCCGTGTAGATCTCCATCACCTTCCAGTCGTAGTTTCCTCTGATGAGGCTGCTGCTGACAAAAGTAAGATCCACAATAGAACTTGCGTCTCCTTTAGTGTACGTCGGCGCATCGCCGCTGTTTAACAATACTACATCTAACGTAGAAAAAGCTTCCAGTAGTTCTTTACCTCGAGCGTTGGTGTGTTTGCTGCCCCATTCCACTGCCCAGGCGTTGAAGTCTCCAGCTATTGCCACTGGGTAGTACTGCTTCGCGTCCTCCGTCAGTCGATCCAGAAAGTCCATGAATTCAACAATAGTGAGGCTAGGTGGTGCGTAGCAGCTGTAAAAGCGGATGCCATCTACCGATGCTGCTACAAA
>NW_025403370.1:0-1432 GCF_020080835.1 Cotesia glomerata
TATCTGATAACAATAACCATGACACTGTCACCGTTCATGTGTTTTTGAAGATTGTTACCGATTTTATAAAAGAATTAGACCCCAATGCGGCTAAAGTTTTTTACTTTTCGGATGGAGCTCCACAACAATTGAAGAACTTTAAGAATTTTGTTAATATTTATCATCACAGCGAAGACTTTAACTTAGATCCTGAGTGGCATTTTTTCGCAACAGCACATGGTAAAGGGCCATGTGATGGTATTGGAGGAACGGTAAAAAAGAAAAGCAGCAAGAGCAAGCCTTCAACGGCCACTTGATGACCAAATAACTACAGTAATAGAGTTGTACAACTGGGCGTCGAGACCAACAAGTCTACCAAATATTGTTGTGAAATTTTCACCTGAAAGAAACTATATTAAGGCAAAAAAAGATTAGATTTGCGATACAATACCGCTAAGACCGTTGCAGGAACTTGAAAATTTCATTCAATTATTCCCAGGAGCAACGGAAACATAATAACTAAGGAGTATTCAAGTTTACAAAACGGTCGTTTATGTAAAATATTCGAAACACACGATAATAAATAAAAACGGTTGTCAATAGTTACTCATAAATAAAATTAGCCTTTCTTTATTTCTTTTAAATTCCTATTTGAGGCAAAAATATATGAAAATCAATTTATTATAAGTAAAAAAGCAGTACAGAGTTTAAAAAATTGGAACTGACAATAATTTATAATTTTTTAAAACCGATAAAAAATAGTAATTATGTAACAACCTTGACCGGACCGGTCTTAAAAATTGAAGGAAGGATAGAAGTTCAAAATAGCAAATTTTCAAAAAAATCGACGGACGCACAAAATTTGGAAAACACGATTAAAAACTTAAAATTAAAAAATCTTAATGAAAAATAATTTGAATATTTTTTTTATATTTTTTTCTGAAAAGGGCATTTGAAAACGAAAATTTTGAAAAAAAAAATTTGAATTTCGATATATATATATATATATATATATGTCGGAGAGGCAGGATCTTTTGTTAGAGGTTCAGCATTTTGTGATTTACCCATTTTTATTATTACAATTAATTAATATTCCCAATTACAATAAGATCAATTATCAAGAATGAGTAGGTAAACTCGTACAAGATTAATTTAACTTAGAATGCTAACAAAATTATAAATATCTTGCGATAGACCGAGACTTAGGAAATAACGAATTCGCGATCACCAGGACGTCCGTTCAATCTCAATTCCAAATCAAGACTGCGCTTTTTCCCCCAACTATTCCTCAGAATAGTCTGCCTGCTGCATATTCTCTCTTTTCGCCATATTAATTTTATGATACCTCTATCGTCCTGGGATCCCGACTACGTTGACCACTTCATGTGCCTACTCTAGGCCTAAGCTCACCGCAATAAAAACAATTTCGTTAAAACTTATTTTACAAAATATT
>NW_025403371.1:0-1432 GCF_020080835.1 Cotesia glomerata
TCAAATTTTAGTAGTTTATGCATTTGTATATTAGTCCGTTAGTCCAGCCAGAAGTCGAAGCGCTTTCTCAAGCATCACTAGCAGGCTGCTGTATGCTGGATGAGTTTTTTTAGGTGGTGGGAGACACTCAATATTGGACCATTAGTTTATTGATGGCGTGTGTCGTCGAGTGTTGATGTCGGAAACCGAACTGATTATCGGGGATCACCTCGTTGTCAGTGCAAGCTTTTACGATGCGTTTATTTAGTATTATTTCAAATACTTTGCTAATACTGGGCGTTAGGCTAATCGGACGGTAACTGGCTGGGTCATTAGGGTTTTTTCCCTTTTTATAGACCGGCAACACTTATGCTCGCTTCCAGCTGGTGGGGAAGTAATATCTATTTAGAGCATTATTGAAAAGAATTGTGTAGCTGTTGATGATTGATGCTGGCAGGTGTTTGAGCACTATAGGTGGTATGTCGTCGAGACCGCTGGAAACTTTGTTGGGAAGTTTTTTTAGGACATTTGTTACTTCCGCTGGTGCGCAGAAAAGGTTATCACCAGATGCTTGGCGGGTTACCAGGATTTGTAGAAGCGATTTTCGTCGTCAAAGATGGTTATGTAGAGCAGTTGTTTGCTCTAAATTCATGAACTTCTTGTCTGATGAGTTACCGCTGTGGCGTCTACTGTTACTTTGGCTCTCTGTTCCGATGTTCGCTACCTGGGAGAGTTATCATGCGTTCAAAGTGGGGTCCCCAATTATGCTTTAATTTGTCATGAGGGAGTTGAAAAAGATAAAATATCGCCATTTTTGATGGCGTTTTTTATATCACAATGTGCTCAGCTCAATTCAATGGGTCGTCTTTTAACTTTGATGTCTGGGATATTTGTTGTTTTAGCTGGTCTCAGCATTCTATTGATTTTGGGAAAAAGAAAAGAATGAGCTTTACGGTGGTCGATTTGCTTAAGCAGATTTGTCCAGTAGCTGGTAGCCGATTTAATGAATTCTTGATGTATTTGATTTTTTAATTCTTTTATTGCTTTCTTAGTTTCAGCGGTTTTCTATGAGTTTGGGTTTATCACAGTAAGCTTGTGATAGGTCGTGAGTAGTTTGTTTTTATCTTTTTGCAGCTTTTTTATTTTAGAATTGACGTAGTTGTGGATTTTATCTTGCGGTTTTATTTTGGTTCATTTTTGATCAATCGAGCTTCAATCGTGGACCTCAACGTCCGTGAGATAAGCCGATTTCTCGTTGATGGTGAGTGTCTGGTTAGCTGCGTACTGCTGATGTGTAGTGAGAGCTCCAAGTCTTTTGGTGAATTTTTTCCATTTTGTCGATTTGTATCTGTATCGTTGTTTCTCATTTTTGCCAAACAGCGAGTTAAACGGAGTATTATCGATGCTGATTGGGCAGGATAGCTATCATGATCATTGTCATAATGCAGACATT
>NW_025403372.1:0-1431 GCF_020080835.1 Cotesia glomerata
ATATATATATACTAGCTGACCCGACAAACGTTGTTTTGCCATGTGAATAATTTCTAGAGAATTTCTAGTGTCGAAAGAAAATTACTAACTTATTGGAAGTGTATAAGGATGATTAATTGTTTTAATTTATTAAAAGTAATAATTGTTTATATAATTAATTAATTACATAATATTAATCTCTTAATGCTGCAGCGTGAACAATATTTTTTGTTAGCCCGTCTTTAGCTAATACAAACAAACTTGATGGTTTACCCACTCGAGAGCATGCAACGTATAATTGTCCGTGTGAAAAACATGGTGTGCTCAAATCTAAGCCACAAACAGACATTGTTTGGCCTTGGGATTTATTAATAGTCATTGCAAATGATAATCTAATTGGAAATTGAATACGCTTAAATTGAATTGGCACATCTGTGGGTATAATAGGTATTCGTGGTATCAATATATTTTCTACTCAAAACTTGCCATTTAAAATGGTGCCTTCGATAACGTTTTTCATTAATTTTTTAATGACTAATCGCGTACCGTTGCATAGCCGTGGCGGGTTCAAATTACGAAGCAAAATAATTGGAGATCCAACTTTCAATTGTAAGTTATGTGGTTGCATGCCTGGCAAATCTAGTGAGTTCAAAAACTCTGTTGGAAAATTTACAGCTTCAGTGTCATCGCAAACTGTACCAATAGATTTATATGATACCAAGTCCCCTGGCAATAACTGTTGTATCTTCAGATTTAAAATGTCAACGTCCACATTTTTTGCAGCTAACATTGCTCTTTCTGCAAGCCACTCGAGATTTATTTAATTTGTGTGTACATCGGGAAATATTTGTTCAATGAGAGCATCTTGCGAATCAATGATTGTGCAGAAATCATTCGCTAATTTTATGTATCCAGTTTCGGCTATAGTGACTTTTCCATCGCCAATATCTAAGAGTTGTTTTGAGAATGTTTCAGCGGATGGATCTTAAAGTATTTGAACGCGAATATTTACTTTCAGCTGTACTATTTCAACATTACGCCACAATGTCGATGATTTTAAGCAGGCGTTGATTTCATCAGCGTATGTTGAACGTGGAATGACGGGAAGTGTTTGTCTGAAGTCACCTGAAAGGACTAACAGAGTGCCACCAAATAGTATGTCGTTGTTTTTAATATCTTTCAATGTCCTGTTCAACGCCTCAAGCGAATGTTTTTGTGCCATAGTACATTCATCCCAGATGATAATTTTACACTGTTTCAGCACTGTGGCTATGGACGATTGTTTTAACTTCCCGCTAAGAAAACCGAAGATTTTCAAAAATCGGGAAGTTATTGTTTTCACCCCGTTTTGCAAAAATCGAGTTTTCATCAGATCTCGACGTTTGAAGGTCACAGGAAGCTTCCCTGTGACCTTCAAACGCGAGGTTGTCACGAGTGTCTGTATGTGTGTGT
>NW_025403373.1:0-1431 GCF_020080835.1 Cotesia glomerata
TTTTATAGCTGGAATTGGAAGAAACTTCAGCACAAGATAACGAAGAAGTACTGGCTCTAACACTTCTCCATCACAAAGATACGAACAAGGACGCCATCCACCTCTTCATCACAACATACAGAAGAACTCCAGACAACTTAACTGATATTTTACGATTTAATAGTGATCGCTTTTTATGGAATTTGAATGAAGAAACACGGGATTTTATAACTATGAACGGTATGCCACGAAATGATAATACGGATTCTAAAAATTCTAAAAATGTTTATAATGATAAAACAAGGTATTGTTCCAAAAGTTTGTTTCAACGTACATTGAAAAATGGAGAGATTCAACGCCGTGAGTGGTTAATTTATTCAGAAACTAAGGGTTCTGTATTTTGTGTTCCATGCTTATTATTTGGTAGAAGTGTTGAAACGAATGCTTTTACTGGTGAAGGATTTCGTGATTGGAAAAACTCAAAAGCACGCCTCGAAGGTTATAAAAATTCTGATTTTCACAAGACTAACGTTAGTTATTTCATAGCTCGAGCAGTAATTCACGAGCGTGTTGATCAACGTCTAATAAAACAGCTGGATGAGGAAATTACATACTGGAAAAAAATCTTATACCGAGTCATTGCAATTATTAAATCACTAGCAATAAGAGGATTGCCATTTCGAGGAAATTCAGAACGAATCGGAGATCCCCGTAATGGAAATTTTTTAGGAACAGTAGAGCTTCTTGCTGAATTTGATCCATTTTTGTCTAAACATTTAAAATTGTACGCGCACCCTGGTAGCGGAAATACATCGTACTTATCTAAAACAATCTATGAAGAAATTATATTATTGATGCAGAATAAAGTATTACAACAAATTTCTAGTGAGGTGCAATCTGCTAAGTATTTTGGTATAATTGTTGATTCTACGCCTGATATTGCACATGTCGATCAGCTTACTATAATTATTACATATGTACGTGATAACGGTGAAATTGTTGAAAGGTTTCTAGAATTTTTACCAAATATCGGCCATAAAGCTAAAGATATTGAGAATGCTTTGTTGAAATCTCTAGAAAATAATGGTTTGGACATAATGAACTGTCGTGGTCAATCTTATGATAATGCAAGCAATATGTCAGGTATTTATTCAGGCCTTCAGACAAGAATCAAAACAATTAATACTCTAGCAGATTACGTTCCTTGTGCTGCTCATTCATTTAATTTAGTAGGATCATGTACGGTTGAATCCGTCTCAGAAGCAGTAGATTTTTTTTCTACTTTGCAAGAACTATATAATTTCTTCACTATATCCACCCATCGTTGGGAAATCTTGGTGCAGCGTACAAATTTATTAAGAGTCTTCCTCAAACTTGTTGGTCTGCTCGACATGATGCCTGCCACGTGATAGAAAAAGAATGGTCTGCAATAATTGATGCACTGGAATTGTT
>NW_025403374.1:0-8027 GCF_020080835.1 Cotesia glomerata
GGGATTGTTAAAAGTTTCTTGGTTCTAGGTGGAAGGTCATACGATTGGGGTTCAATAAAATTAATTATATTTTCGCCAAGAATTAAATGCCCAGGTAAGTTATCTTTAAAGGTTAATACCGCGTCTTGTTTTCGCAGAAATGATATGCCGAGTATGCCCGATTGACTAATGGGAAAAGAATCATTGACTACATGAAATTTTATCTCTACATTGCGGATACGTGTCGTGATTTCACCACAAGTGCGAATCATGCCAGAACCAATACCAGTTAAATAAAAGATTTTATTTTTATCTAAGAGAATATCTGGGGAAACGGCATTTTGTTTAATTAAATTTAATTGAGCTCCAGTGTCGATTAAAAGGTCTGCAGAATTATTCTTAAATATTTTATCGTTAAAAGATATAACTGGTAGATTAGATAAATTATTTATTTCGAAGTCGTAATTGATCCTGAAGGTCTTGAACGCGCTACTATATCCGTGCCCCGCGTCGCGTTCCTCCGTTGGGCATCTTTCTCGTTTAAAGAATTGCTTTTACTAGATTTATAATCAGACCTTCGACGGTCTGAGCGTTGTTCGCGATGGTGTCGGTCGTATTTCTTGTCTCTATTGTATTTTCTGTCCCCGTTTTTTCGTCGATCATGGTAATAACTTTCCTTTCTTTTAATAAGAACTGGACAGTTATTGCGAAGATGTCCTGTTTCTCCACATTCGTAACATCGAAAATTATCTGCGTTCATCACGTGAATGCTGGCGTTGTTAGGTTGATGATTCGCGTTATCTGTCCCGAGCAATTCATTTCTACTGTCATATTTTCTTTCTACGGCAGCTGCGGTATTGATAGCATTACTAAGCGAGTCTGGATTTTGTTTTGAGACGAATACGTTAAAAAGGGGTGTGCTAAGCCCTGTTATGAAACCGTTAACAGCGGTTTGATTAAGTAAAACATTAACTCCGACGAGTTCAGCTGGTTGGTATTTTTCTTTAGCGGCTTCCAGAGCACGGCTAAGGATTTCACCTGCTCTGGCTCCGTAGGCGACAACAGATTCACCGTCCTTTTGTCTAAGTTTTCGTAATTCTTCTTGAGCGCGTTCATCGTCGAATGACCGTCCGAATGCTTGCTTCAGCCAACTAAATAGAGTTTCAAGACTACCCGGTGTTCCGAGATTAGAAATTAAAGATTTAGCACGACCTTTAATTTTACTTTTTATTATTAATAGCAAGAGAGGTTGATCGACGGGGCTAACTACATCATAGGTCTCTTTACACGCAGTAATAAAATTAGAAAGAGTACACCGTTCGTCGCTATCATCACAGAAATCTGGTATTTGAGTAATAGCAGTTTTAAGTCAAAAATAAGATCGCGTAGGAAATTGTTGATTAGTATAACTATTTACGGATGGGTAGTGGTGTTGTACAAGAGCGTTAGATGGAATTGTGGATGGTACAAGAGCGTTTGGTAACGTGCTGGGGACAATAGACGATGATATATCCGATGATACTGGTGAGGATGTACTAGGGACTACAGATGACGGTGTCGTTATTGTAAGAATCTGTTGCTCGTTGTTGGTGGAAAGATTTTCGCGCGAATTACTAGTAGTTGGTTCTGACGAGGTGTTCGGTGGTGCGCGGCGACGAGTGCTTCTAGATGGTGGAACGTTAATAGGGATGCTCTTTTTTCGGGCAGCAGCTGCGTGACTTCGAGTATTCTTTACGCGATGCATGATTAAAAAATATTATAAGAATAAAATATGGAGTTGAAGCGTAATATTCGAGAAATTATTCAGGGATTTATCAATTTCTAGTTATTTAAAAGTCTAATCACTTATTTTAAATTATAAGATGCATAAGATCGACCCAGATAGCAATTAATTACAAATAAATTATACAAATTCAAACTTAAATAATAATGATCGTAGGTCTACTTATTTTTTGATGCTTGTGCTGATGACCTTTTCTGGATGTGGTTGCGCCTTGCTGATGGTTTTCTTGGTATTCCTGGAGATGAGTCCTTGATTGAAGTTGGATAGTTCCTTCTCAATGTTAGGTTGCGCCCGTGATTACAGATTGTCGTGTGCGATAAGAGTAATCACCCAGCTCCGGCATTCGCCCAACGCTTCGGGGAAAACGCACAAAACCCGCGAAGAGAGTGGTGGCTTGTTCTGGTTACGTTTGAGGAGGTTTGAATTTTAGAATTGTTCGGTTTTTAGCGGATGTTGTTTAAGTCGCTATTTTGTCAATTATTATTGCACTTAATTATCACTGATTCACTCGGTTCACAATTTGATTTAATTTCCCGCTAATTAAAGTCGGCGAATCCCACCGCACTGTCACCAATTTGTTATGTCCTTCTCCTGGTGGACAACGATGGAAATCTTGATTTAAATTTAAAGTTACCGACGTGGTCTTTGATTCGCCCGGGAATATTGAAATACTCAACTTTATCAACGGGAATTTATAGGATGAGGAAGATGATAATATGTGAATATAAATTAAATAAATTTTTGAACGGAATTAAGTTAACTAAATTGAAATATGTATTCAAAAGACTTTACACAAAATTAGAAACGAGGTGATAGGTCTGAGCTCGAATAATATTCTGATATTTCTCAAATATGTCTAAGTCCGACTCCTAGCACTAGAAGTGGCGGGGGCGACTCTCCCTACCATCCGAGTATTCCGCTGTACTGGCCTTTTGGCAACGTTGATTGGTCCCTCTCCTTTCCTACTGGGTCCTAGCTGTACTCCTACTCAGGTACTCGTCCTTTCCGACCGTTGTTGAACTACCTGGGCTCGCTAGCAGAGTTGTCCGAAGTTTCATCATCTCTGGGAATTTACCGGACTGAGTGGTTGAGCTAGACTCGTCATAAATGAGGGGTCACTAGTCGGCTCAGACTATTTTCTCGCATTTTTTTTATACAACATTTTATATTTCTTAAGAAATGAAAATATATTTTCTAATTTCTATAATTACTTAGGTCGAGAAGCAGTTAGGTAGTAAATTTATATATTTATGGCTTAATCCTCTTTACTATCTTATTATTCCTAGTCTATTGTGATAAATTTTCAGAGAGTAAAAATACATTTTAACAATAACCTTTTTTACTAATGGCTAAAACTCTAGACTTAGGTTGTGGGGTTTTCCCAAAATTTTCTTATAAATATAAATAGATCTAATGTTCAATTTAGCGCTATCAAAAGGGCTATCGTCAGTGCTCGCGAGGCGGCGCCAGTCGCGATTCAGCTAAACCGTGATATGATATCACACAGGCATGAAAAAATCCCGACATGCAGGGGGGTGGGGACGAAAAAGTGGTTGAGAGTTATAATGACGGGGTTGAGAGATTATATTGCGGAGAAAAAAGTGGAGAGACAATAATTCCCCACCCTTCCTTGTAAAACACTCTACAGTGATACAAGTAAAATCATCCTCAATTATAACCTCAATTTATTTTTAATAAAAATTTTCCAGAATAATGATTTCTTAATTATAAATTATCAGTAAAAGGATGAAATGAATTCGTAAAATATCATGTATCCAGAACAAAGTTTATTTCTACTTTCTATGAAAATTTTTATAATAAAAACAAATCAAATACATACGTAAATAATTACCATATTTAAATTGGTATTTATTGATTATTCTTACATATTTGTTTTAATATTATTGTTACATAACGTTTAGAATTTGTTTTTAATTTGATCATAAACTGAGATCAATAAATTAATCTAATCACAGAAATTAGTAAGAACTCAAACCTCAGTTATTTATTTATCAAATTTTGATCATTTTTAAAAAATAATTAAAATTTGATTCTGAGCTAATTTAATAAATAGAATAACTTTTTTAATTTACCACAGTAAAATAATAATAATAATAAGTTACTTTGATCACAGATTTTAATTTTTTAAATAACAATTCAATTGAGATCGAATTAACCGTGGATAATTTTTCGTGAATTTATTTTATATTGAGACAAATTGTTTTATTAATTATTTATAAATCGAAAAATTCCACGTGGTTATTTATATATTGAACTATGGAAGACTAAAATTATTATTGGAAAATTAAGTATTGAGAAAATTGCGACGAAATTAGAAATTGAAATAACCGCGGATGATTTTCGGAATTTATTTTTACATCGATATAAAATTGTTGTTAATTAATTATCCAGTCGACAATAACAATAATAATAATTGTCTAGTCGGAAATTTCAGGCGGTTGAATCTTATATTGAAATTGAAGCCTGTGAAAATTATAATAAGTAAAATTTAATACCATTATTCCGGTAGAAATTGTTATAAAACTATTTATTGTGTGGATTACGTCCGAGAAATTTAGTTAATTTTACACGCTTTTTATATTAGCTTCACTTGTATGTCAGTTTGTCAGTTTGTCAGTTTGTCAGTTTGTCAGTTTGTCAGTTTGTCAGTTTGTCAGTTTGTCAGTTTGTCAGTTTGTCAGTTTGTCAGTTTGTCAGTTTGTCAGTTTGTCAGTATGTAACTCTCCTTCGCATAAAGAGACTACCATAATGATATTATTTAATTTTTTATTATTATCAACCTAGAACCCAGGTGATGACCTTCCTAGTCATCCTCTGATGACCATCCCGAAGTTATATCTCGAAACCAGGTGTTTTCCTCCGTAGGTTTTCATCGGCAATGGCACAGATAAACCCGTACATCAACCCGGAATCCTCTGATGACCATCCCGAAGTTATATCTCGAAACCAGGTGTTTTCCTCCGTAGGTTTTCATCGGGAATGGCACAGATAAATCCGTACATCAACCCGCAATCCTCTGATGACCATCCCGAAGTTATATCTCGAAACCAGGTGTTTTCCTCCGTAGGTTTTCATCGGGAATGGCACAGATAAACCCGTACATCAACCCGGAATCCTCTGATGACCATCCCGAAGTTATATCTCGAAACCAGGTGTTTTCCTCCGTAGGTTTTCATCGGGAATGGCACAGATAAACCCGTACATTAACCCGGAATCCTCTGATGACCATCCCGAAGTTATATTTCGAAACCAGGTTTTTTTCCTCCGTAGGTTTTCATCAGGAATGGCACAGATAAACCCGTACATCAACCCGGAATCCTCTGATGACTATCCCGAAGTTATATCTCGAAACCAGGTGTTTTCCTCCGTAGGTTTTCATCGGGAATGGCACAGATAAACCCGTTCATCAACCCGGAATCCTCTGATGACCATCCCGAAGTTATATTTCGAAACCAGGTGTTTTCCTCCGTAGGTTTTCATCGGGAATGGCACAGATAAACCCGTACATCAACCCGGAATCCTCTGATGACCATCCCGAAGTTATATCTCGAAACCAGGTGTTTTCCTCCGTAGGTTTTCATCAGGAATGGCACAGATAAACCCGTACATCAACCCGGAATCCTCTGATGACCATCCCGAAGTTATATCTCGAAACCAGGTGTTTTCTTCCGTAGGTTTTCATCGGGAATGGCACAGATAAACCCGTACATCAACCCGGAATCCTCTGATGACCATCCCGAAGTTATATCTCGAAACCAGGTGTTTTCCTCCGTAGGTTTTCATCGGGAATGGCACAGATAAACCCATACATCAACCCGGAATCCTCATGACCATCCCGAAGTTATATCTCGAAACCAGGTGTTTTCCTCCGTAGGTTTTCATCAAGAATGGCACAGATAAACCCGTACATCAACCCGGAATCCTCTGATGACCATCCCGAAGTTATATTTCGAAACCAGGTGTTTTCCTCCGTAGGTTTTTTACACGCTTTATATTAGCTTCACTTGTATGTCAGTTTGTCAGTATGTAACTCTCCGTGGGTAATTTGCGCGCCTGAATATTTTTGATAATCAACAAATAATAGTTTAAAAAACTAAAAATCACGCTTTTATAAATAAACCAAACTAAAAGTAAAAATAAATAATAGTTTAAAAACTAAAAACACGCTTTTTATAGAAAACCAAACTAAAAATAGAAAATAAAATTTTAATAAATTTAAAATTAAGAATAGTGTTAAAAATTTCAATAAATATAAATTAATAATAGTGTAAATAAAAAAATGTATTTTATTTTAAAAAAAGCGTGGGGTGCATGGTGTCAATAGTTATAAATATTTTATTGACAGATATGAGTAGAGTGATTATCATTTTGATATCTTAAAAGCAACCCACGCTTTTTTTAAAATAAAATACATTTTTTTTATTTACACTATTATTAATTTATATTTATTGAAATTTTTAACACTATTCTTAATTTAAATTTATTAAAATTTATTTTCTATTTTTTAGTTTGGTTTTCTATAAAAAGCGTGTTTTTAGTTTTTTTAAACTATTATTTTTATAGAGAATATTCTGAGGATTATACAATGTACTGAGTATTAAACTCGTGGTAATTTTGAAATAAGTTTAGGCGTTGATTTTTAAGTCGGAAATTTTAAGTAGTAATTATTAATTGTGAAAATTGTTTACGATTTTAATCTCGAGCTAATGACTGAAGGAATTTTAGTGATAAAATCAACGTTGTAAATTTTTGGAGTTAATTTTGTAAAATTTTAATTAGTCAAAAGTAAAGTAGAGTCGGTGTGTGTGGAGAAGAGTGGGTTGTGAGTGGGTGAGTGCTACCAGCGTTCCTTCGCATACGATTAGTCTCTTTGCGAGGTGTTTCGCTGGCGTAGAAGCCGTTGTATAGACGCCAAGTGGGGTACAGCTGTAGTAAGGTAGAAACCACAGTATAGTCGCTCCATAAGAGGGTACTGTGGGATTAAGTAAATTTTTTTGTAAGCTCGCGGGAGGACATCGGTCTACGTTTAGTCACTGGGTCGACTACTTTCGTGAGCCGAATTAGAAGCCGTTGTATAGACGCCAAGTGGGGTACAGCGGTAGTAAGGTAGCAACCACAGTATAGTCGCTCTATAAAAGGGTACTGTGGGATTAAGTAAATTTTTTTGTAAGCTCACGGGAGGACATCGGTCTACGTTTAGTCACTGGGTCGACTACTTTCGTGAGCCGAGTTAACGAGCCTTTGCATACGATTAGTCTCTGCGGGGTGACAAAGCGGTAGCGTGGAGTTGAGGAGAGTAGTAATAAGTTGTAGTTGTAGCATTAAGTGAGTTAGTTGTAAGTGAGTGTGTGTACGTGCAAGTGCACGAGTTGTTAAATTCTTTGTTAATAAATTTTGGTACCGTTGTTAAATAAAAATGTATTCATTTTCAGAACCACCTTCCCCAACTCTCTCTTCCCTGTAGATTAATAGAATCAGCTCTGGTATCCGGTTCCAGGAACCGAGAAAATAATCCTGGTGGCGCCCTGGTAAATCTTAGAGTCAATTGTTGAATATATTGTTGTTGTTAAATTTTACTAAGGGCCAAATGAGCGGGAATTAAACCACCCGTTACAATCTATCCCAATCATATTACACTTATACAATGATATAAGTAGATGCACACCGGAAAAACACTTAAATTAAACCATCTTTTACTTTCTAAAATCATTTCATGTTGCTATTTTGGAAAAAAAAACGTTTTGAAAAAAATTTTACGTGGACGTCTGGATGTCACCCCATTTTGGATGTACCAACGATTACTCCCGAACAAATTGATATTTCAAGACCGGACCTTTTTTATTAGTTTAAGAATTCGATTGACTGGGTCCGTATTTCATATCAATGGTCTAGTTTACGTATTTTTTTTTTTAATTGAATTTTTATTAAAATTCACTATCACTACGCGATACAACCGTACAAAGCCAAACGAACTTTTCTTATTTTTCACGTGGAAACTATGGCGCCACTTGATCAAGCTAGATTTTTTTAGACTGCGTGCGCATATGACAAGAAAAAAGGGCGCCGATATTTAAAAAAAAAAATATAAAATACTCTGTAAGAAACTACTTAATTATAATTTTTTTTTTTTTAATCAATTACACAATTAATTTTTTTCTTAAAAAATGAATGAGCGTCATGAGGCGTGCACTTGTGGATTTTCCAAACTTTTTACTAATTTAAGTTCATCAAAAGTTCGGTAGAT
>NW_025403375.1:0-1431 GCF_020080835.1 Cotesia glomerata
GGCGTGTGTAGAAGAAGCGTCATTCCGACCGAGCAATCTCCACGTGGTACACTTTGGGTAACGCTGGCGATAACACAGCAGTAAAAAAAATCAAGAAAATTTTGAAAAAAATTTCGAAAAATATTGAAATTTTTTTTTCTTTAACCCTTTCACGGTTTTGGGCGTTTCTCCCACTCTTTTTCCACTCCTGGGGCAAGGGGACTGCACGCAACCAGGTGAGCGGAGCGCAGTGACGTATAGTAAAGGTTTGCATGGTTAAGCCATAAAAATAATAAATACGGCCCTGAGTGAACACGCGGCAGGCATGAAAATCTGGTGGCGGGAGTTAGTCTGCTCACGCGACTGGCTACCCTACTCAGGGAGAAAAAGTACTACACAGTCCGAATCAACCGTTTTTTACAAGATCGATCTTTTTGATCAAAGAAATGAAGATTATCGAGAAAAATAATTAGAAAAACGGTAGACCCTAAAGGGCATCCCTGCAATTGTCCGCTAATCTCATACCTAGGTCCTTAAAATTGCACTAATGATGTTTTTGAGCTCTCCGAGCTTAAAAATACAATTTATGTGTTATTTTGAGCTCTTCGAGTTTAAAAAGATATCTTTTCTATGCTTTTGAGCTCTTCGAGTTCAAAAGTTTGATAGAAGTTTCATACACGGAGAAAAATTAATTATACTACCTACTATATAAAAATATTAACTCCTATTATTTAAAATGGTAATAAAATTAATTAGTAACAAAATAATAGGTGGTATCATTGAAAATTGTAATAGTTATTATTAATAATGGTAACGATTACTATCAAAAATAATAATTGTAATTATTATAAATTATAACTGTTACAATCGAAGATGGTAACTGTAACCATCTCAGATTGTAAAAATTTTGAAAGAAAAAATAATATAAATTTTCGAAATTAAATCCTTTGTTTACATCCATATTTTAGCTAATGTACATTTTTTTCTTTGAAATATTAAAATATTTTAAATTCCCTTCAAAAATTTTTTTTGAAAATTTGATTTTTTTGAAGATTAAAATTTTTTTTTTTTTGAAATTTTAATTTTTTTTTTTTAATTTGAATTTTATTGGAAATTTTGATTTTTTTGGAAATTTCAAATTTTTTTTCAAAAATTTGACGTTGAAACTTGTTTTAAACAATTAAAAATTTAAATATACTTTCAATCCGAATTTAATCCCGATTTTTTTAGCACTACAGCTGTTTTTAGTTTATTCAGAAATGCATATCCACGGTAACGCAGATTCTTAAATTTGTTAATATTTTTTACTAGCTTAGATTGTAGTTATTATTATTACTGATGTTAACTATAACCATCAGGTTATATTAGGAATTACGATTTTGATAATAGTAGTAACTAATTAAAATAATAACAGTTATTATTACTGTTTTTACTGACGTGGATATGGTGGAT
>NW_025403376.1:0-1430 GCF_020080835.1 Cotesia glomerata
AGCGCGGTTGGGTGGAAAGTTAAATCTCTCGACCTCACTGCTTTAGTAGTAGCCCTAGAGTGCGATCCGATCATCGTAGAAATTGCTGAAGAGAAGACCAAGGATCTAATGAGAAGAGTCACTTGCGACGCCAGTATGTCTCGGAAACGTGGCATGAATTCAAGACCTTCGGTGCACTGGTGGAACGATCACATTAGCATTCTACGTTTAGAGTGTCTTAAAAAAAGAAGAAAGTCTCAGCGTGGCTACAGACGATCTAACTCCGCAGAGCTGTTGGCAGAGTATAAAAAGGCCCGTCGAGAACTGAACAGAGCCATTAAAGAAAGCAAACGACACTGCTGGAAGGAACTGGTCGCAGAAGTCGAGAAAGATCCATGGAGCAGACCGTATAAGGTGGTTATGACCCACTTGAAATGCCAACCAATGCCATCACCTACGTGTCCACAACTCCTAGAGACGATTGTTACTACGTTGTTTCCCCAACAGCTGGTATTCACCTACAAGTTGGAGCAGCTCAATTCTGAGGCAATAAACTATCACGTTGAACGAGTTGATAGAGGCAGGAAATCGAGTAGGGAATAATAAGGCGCCGGGATTGGACGGAATTCCTAATATTGCCCTGAAATCAATCCTTAGGGCAGCACCGACATTATTCCTGGACGTTTACGATACATGCCTGAAGGAAGGGACTTTTCCCCAGAAGTCGAAACAGCAACGGCTAGTGTTACTTCCGAAGGGGAAAAAGCCGCTGGAAGAACCCTCATCCTACCGACCACTCTGCATGTTAGACACGGCCGGCAAGATTTTCGAGCGCATAATTCATCAGAGAATAGAGGCTTTAGTCGATCCACTCCTAGCAGAGAACCAGTTTGGTTTCCGAAAAGGACGGTCAACTCTGGATGCTATCAAATTGGTTGTTGATATAGCCAAGGATGCAATCGCAGGAACGAGATGGAAGGGTGGAAATAAGAAATACTGCTTGGTGGCTGCTTTGAACATAAAAAATGCCTTCAACTTCGCTAACTGGGACTGCGTTATGCGGGCTCTAGAAGAAAAAAACATACCAGGATACCATCGCAGAATAGTAGCGAGCTACTGCACGAACAGGCTTCTGAAATATGACACGACGAATGGTACGGAAGTGTACGAAATCTCCGGAGGAGTGCTACAGGAATCATCAGTATTAGGTCCTCTGCTATGGAACATCATGTATGATGGCCTCCTGAGAATAGCATTGCCTACGGGAGTCAAACTTGTAGCATATGCGGATGACGTAGCTGTCGTGATTGTCGCAGAGCACCTCGAAGAGATAGAAATGGCATTTGAAATTACATTCAGACGAGTCAATTTGTGGATGGACATGATGAACTTGCAACTAGCCAAGCATAAAACCGAGGCAGTGCTTATCACCAGCAGAAAAACGGTAGAAA
>NW_025403377.1:0-1429 GCF_020080835.1 Cotesia glomerata
TTGAAACGGGGATCCACCGCTCTCTTGGTCGCCTCTTGGTATTTAAGGCGCCACTGGATTTTTCCCACAGTATCCAGAAATTGGCCCAGAACATGGAGTGAACACTCAGGGTCGTAAGAGATTGTCAGGGAAGGAAACAGAAAGTATAACAAGAAATTCATTTTTACAATCCATTTTATTTAACCAACCCTTAATACACAATAAAACCCCTTACAAAATATCAAAACAACTTAATCCCGACGATATCCTCTTACATGCTGCTTGGTGATTTCTTGAATGTGTTCTCGGTTTTGCTTTGTTAATTTCTCTCTGTCTACTGATGTTCACTCAAACGTCGGTTTTCATTATCCATTCGTGACACCCATCGACTCATTCTCGAGGTTAATTCGTCCTAAGGGTGAACCATCAGCATCAATGTCGTCAAATGCATCTAAATCGATATTCCCCTGCCCGACATTCCATTTGCCTGCTCTCTAGGAGCAGTCTGCTGGTTCCATGTAGGCTGTTTCTGGGGTTTTGACCACTGATTTCATGTTGTATGGTTATTCAACTGACGTTGAAGATCTGAACGTTGTTGTTCATTTAAGCCGTGTGTTAATAAGTAGATGCTACATCTCCGGGGTCCTGTACTTCCTGGGTTTGCCTGAATCCACGGCCTCTGGTCAAGGGTGTTCCGCGCAGCCCCTGTGTTTTCCGGCAGTGGTCCCTGGCGGCCTCTCGTGTGCATTCCTGGTGGAGCGGTCATCCTGAAACTGTGCTTTCCTTTTGAGTGATATGTAGCCTTTTTCTCTTCATTTACTTATTTTACTATCCTCTTTTTATGCTTCTAGTTTTCATCCAAGTATTATAATCCTTATTCGGTATCAAAACTTCAACGCTTTGTATAGAGTATTATAAGGGCTTAATTTTGTTACAATGCGTCCAACTAAAGGTCTTTCTTTCATTTGGTGCTTATATTTTAAAAATAAGATAATCCCTGAGGAATTTTTATTTTTAGAGTCAGGTGATGTGACAAAATATCCTTTGTCATTTCAGTAAAGTAAAATGACTAAAATAGTAAATAAAAATAAAATATTCTAGTAAACTTGAGAAAGAAAGCTAAGCACAGACGCAGAACAAAGACTGACTGACGACTCTCTTGAGAGAAGTCATAATTATGATACAATTTATAATTCGACACCGGACTATTTTTATTTTTAATTTTCGGTAAATAATAAAAAATAATTTTTATAAAATTTTAAATGCAACTAAAATGAATAGATATGATACTCAATTGTTAGCTCTAAGTCAAAATTTAACAATAATTTCGACCCCTATTCAAAAAGAAATTTTAAATAAATAAAAAATAAAATAAATTCCAAAAATTCCTTTCTCCACAATTTCCGGATCCTCCTAACAATCTCTCAGGGATCTTAATGGTTGGGCGCCA
>NW_025403378.1:0-1428 GCF_020080835.1 Cotesia glomerata
ATTTCTCATATGTTCAAAGTAAAGTTCTCCGGTTGAAGCCAATTCGATCAGCGGAGTTAACTGGTCTTCATCATCAATAAGCTGCCTGTTTGTTCGATCCAGGCAAATAGTAATAGTAATAGTAATAGTAATAGTAATAGTAATAGTAATAGTAATAGTAATAGTAATAGTAATAGTAATAGTAATAGTAATAGTAATAGTAATAGTAATAGTAATAGTAATAGTAATAGTAATAGTAATAGTAATAGTAATAGTAATAGTAATAGTAATAGTAATAGTAATAAGTAATAGTAATAGTAATAGTAATAGTAATAGTAATAGTAATAGTAATAGTAATAGTAATAGTAATAGTAATAGTAATAGTAATAGTAATAGTAATAGTAATAATAATAGTAATAGTAATAATAATAGTAATAGTAATAGTAATAGTAATAGTAATAGTAATAGTAATAGTAATAGTAATAGTAATAGTAATAGTAATAGTAATAGTAATAGTAATAGTAATAGTAATAGTAATAGTAATAGTAATAGTAATAGTAATAGTAATAGTAATAGTAATAGTAATAATAATAAGTAATAAGTAATAGTAATAGTAATAGTAATAATAATAGTAATAGTAATAGTAATAGTAATAATAATAGTAATAATAATAGTAATAGTAATAAGTAATAAGTAATAATAATAATAATAATAATAATAATAATAATAGTAATAATAATAGTAATAATAATAATAATAATAGTAATAATAATAATAATAGTAATAGTAATAGTAATAGTAATAGTAATAGTAATAGTAATAGTAATAATAATAGTAATAATAATAATAATAATAATAATAATAATAATAATAATAATAATAATAATAGTAATAATAATAATAGTAATAGTAATAATAATAATAATAATAATAGTAATAATAATAATATTAATAATAATAATAATAATAAAAATAATAATAATAATAAGTAATAATAATAATAATAATAATAATAATAATAATAATAATAGTAATAATAATAATAATAGTAATAATAATAGTAATAATAATAATAATAATAATAGTAATAATAATAATAGTAATAATAATAATAATAATAATAATAGTAATAGTAATAATAATAATAATAATAATAATAATAGTAATAGTAATAATAATAATAATAGTAATAGTAATAGTAATAGTAATAATAATAGTAATAAGTAATAATAATAATAATAATAAAGTAATAATAATAGTAATAGTAATAATAATAATAATAATAATAGTAATAATAATAGTAATAGTAATAATAATAATAATAATAATAATAATAATAATAATAATAATAGTAATAATAATAATAATAGTAATAATAATAATAATAATAATAATAATAATAATAGTAATAATAATAATAGTAATAATAATAATAATAATAATAATAAT
>NW_025403379.1:0-1427 GCF_020080835.1 Cotesia glomerata
GTTATGTAATTCATTTGTTAAACGTCGAATTTTTGACATTTCGTTGCGAAAAATATTGAAGTTTATTCGATTACATTAAAACAATTTGCAGAGTACAATTATAGAATTGTTGTGGTCAGATCAGCACTTTTTTACATTTTAATCTTTAATTATTCACCTAATTTTTTAATTTTTAGCTGATTTTTTTTTGCTACTTATAATAAATTGATACGAGTAAACTGTAAGAGAGAGAGAGAGAAAGTTCTTAACTTCCCGCTAAGAAAATCAAAGATTTTCAAAAATCGGGAAGTTATTGTTTTCACCCCGTTTTACGAAAATCAAGTTTTCATCGAATCTCGACATTTCGAGGTCCTAGAAAGCTTCCCTAACTATTCCCGCGATGGTTTTTTTTTGTATAGAGGAGGTCAAATACCTTTACGTATACCAGGACGAGATGTTTGTCCTGGGTATGTTGGACTCAGAAGTCAATATTATTGACAACAATACCGACTAAACATCCTCCACTCTCTTTCCCCATAGATGTTACAGGGAAGACTGGATCGGGACCGCGTTAGCATTACTTCAATCCAGTCCGTGTTGCATTTCACGACGGTTGCTTCTAGTTACTAGTCTCTTTCTGCGATTTTTTCCTTTAAAAGACGCTGCGCATAGGCTGCGACAGCTGACCAGTTATCTTTTTTTTTTTATCATGCAGGTTACTAAGCTCTCAGGGAAGAGCGTGGTGCCAATAGTTTCATCAGTACTGCTTTTGTAGTTCTTCCACCGGTCACACTCAAAGAACGTGTGCTCGACGTTGTCAATTTTGTCTGGGCAGTATTTGCACGTTGCTGTGCTGTGCAGTCCCATCTTAAAAAGATAGGCATTGAACTGCCCATGTCCCGTCAATAGCTGGGTCAAGAAAAAGTCCGTTTCTCCGTATTCCCGAGAAAGCCAGACGTTGATGTTTGGGATCAGGCGTGTCGTCCATCTGCCCGTCTCTCCCGATGTCCATCGGTCCTGCTACTCTAGTTGCGTTTCCGCCTTTATCCTCGTTCTTACGTCCTTCATATTTTCGTCACTGTTTTGAGCGTCATAGAGTTTCGCTCTTTCAAACGTGAGTAGGTCGATGGGTGCGGCTTCCGCAATGACCAATAAAGCCGCCTCGGAAACCGTTCGATAGGTGCAGGCAACCCTGAGAGCGCCTCGCCGCTGCACTGCCGCTATGTTTCGTCGGTAGGTCTTCTGTTTCAATATGCCTGCCCATATTTCTTCTCCATAAAGCAGTATAACAGCCCTGTCTTCCAAGAAGCGCTCCAGAAGATAACGAAGCCAAGAACATGAAGATATTGCAGCTTAACCTCAATCATTGTGAGGCTGCGCATGACCTGCTCATGCAAACTGTGCGCGAATTAGAGGCAGACGTAGCACTTATAAGTGAGCCTTATAGA
>NW_025403380.1:0-1427 GCF_020080835.1 Cotesia glomerata
ACCGATATCGATTTTTTAGAAAAAACACGTGAAAAAGTAACGTTGAAAACTGATATTGAAAGATTTTCAAAAATAATTTATTTTATTTAGTAACAGACGAGAAATATGAGATTTAACAAAGAGACATAAAATAATTCTCGTTATAGAAAAAAGACCATCAAGTTTAAGATCTTTCCAATGATGCTAAATTTAATTTAAAAAACTTATTTTATCTTTTGTCTTTAATACGATTTTTTTTTAGATATCTTTTTATTTTGAAATAATAAGATCGTTATTCCATTTTTTAATTAAGTTCCATTAATAATTTTTACACACTGAAAATTACGAAATTCAGGTAATTAACTATTATCTTTTCAGTTGATTTTTTTTTAAAAAACGTTTCGAAAAAAAAACGAATAAAAAAAGTATAAAACTTTATCAGGGTCAATTATCGTCATTAAGTTTAAATTTAATGGAATAAAAAAGATAAATTTTTCTATTAATATTGTTTCGTAGGTGACAAGTTATACATCTCGTATCACTCAACGCGTTGTCTCCGAAACTACGCAGCTTTTTAAAACTTTCTGACAATACACATCAAAATTTGTAATAGTTGATAAAAAAAATGTTCAAATTTTATCATTTAATATTACTTTTTATAATTATCGAACTAAGCTCAGTGAGTTCAAAAAGTTATGTTCCAATAAAAAAAATATCTATAATCCTGGAGAAAACCATCGTGACGTAAAAATGTGCAAAATGAAGGGCGTCGTATGTATGATATTAAATATTAAATATTGCAACTCATGCACAGAAAGAAAAATTTCTTGACTGGAGAACAAAATTCTTGGTCCAAGAAAATTTTCGGGTGCCTGAAGGAAAACAAAAATTGTGTTGGCTGAAGTAAAAATTTTTCTTGAAATTCTATTCTTGGTGGAAGTAATTTTTTCTTAATTTAAATTATCATAAATACCCGGGTCGAAAAATTTAAACTGATTTTAAGCTAGATGATCTGCATTTGAACTTATTGATCTGTATTTGAACTTTTAAAAACATTTTCATCTGTATTTGGTCTACTATTCAAATTATTTTTGATCTGTTTTAAGTCTAAATAACTTTTTAGTAAAATAATTGAGCAGCTATAAATATTTTATGCTGCTTCTAATCTAATGATACTAAAAAGTTTTAAAAGTTCGATCGGTTTTTAGTCTAGTCAATCAGTAGATGGACTTTATGGATTGTTTTCAAATTCAATATGAAATCTTATACTGTTTTTGATCTACAATTTTCACTCTAAATGTTCGAAGGCCAAAAGTCGACTAAGATGGTGACTTATAATTTTTTGGACTCAAAAGTATCTCATTAAAAATTATAAGTCGCATTTATTTGAAAAAATAAATTATTTTATAATATCCCGGGAAAAAATGAATTTGCCTAATCAATTATAT
>NW_025403381.1:0-1426 GCF_020080835.1 Cotesia glomerata
TATGGCAAAACAACGTTTGCCGGGTCAGCTCGACATATCCATGTAAAGAAGGGCTAGCATGGATAGTGACAACTATCTATATCTATGAGATATTACTGTACATTTTATTCCACCAGGGGCGCATTGCAATACCCTTCCTACTACAACTGTTTTTGGCAATTAATTTTGAACGACTTAAGTTTTTTATATTTCATAATGTAAATGAGCATTATGAGTCCGTGCACTTTTGGATTTTCGAACTTTTGTCTTCTTCAATTAAAGTTCCATCCGGTTTCAAAATTTTGATCCAACTTGGAAACTCGACGAGTACTTTTAGTAAAACCTCGTTATCTTCTATGTATTTTTAAATGAGAGATACGAGGGTTTTATAAAATCACTAGTCGTTCCTCTCGAGTCGAAATTCGAGTTCCGTTTTAACCGTAATTTTTTCCCATCTCAATTTTACGGTCAAAACAGACTTGGCGCTGTATTGATAGCTCATTTAAACTGAGCCTGGTTTCACCGTAACTAGTGGAGTTTTGTCCCATTGTACCACGATTACAGTCAAACCAGGCTTGAAATAATAATAATAATAAATAATAAATTAAATTTTAAAATACTTAGGGGTACGGGTTCAAATCCAACTGAAATCCCATTTATTTATTTTTTTTGTTTTAATCACTGCAATAATAATAATTATTATTATGAATAATAATTGTTATTGTTATAAAAATAAGTAGTAGTAATTAATAATAACTTGTCATTAACATAAAAATTTGTAACTAACAATTATTACAATTACTACTATCAAAATCGTTTATGAGCACAAAAAAATATATAAATTAATTTTGTAATAAAAAAAACAAAAATGAATGATTTCCTAAATTTGGGAGAGTTTTTATGAACAGGGGTTATTTGTGTCCAGTTTGTACAGATTAAGGAAGTAAGGAGATAGGAGGAAAGGATTACTTATGATAATTTAACCTAATACGCTTCGTAAATAAAGAAATAAATAAAAATCGCTTTGCCTAATCGAGAACCGAACTCGGAACCTATCGCTCGCCAAGACTTACGCGCTACCCGCATCTCTACACGTCCGATTGGTAAAAGCGAATCTCAGTAGTCTCATAAACTTTTTAAATGATGCGTCGTGAAATGACTAAGTTCTGGGTGGAATCTGAAAAAAGAACTTTACGGGGAAATTAATTGAATGAATAATAATAATTATATTATTATTTTTTATTTTTATTATTATTATTTATAGACATTCAAAATTGAAATTTAGTTTCCCATTCTCAATTATTTATCTTATACTTCTAATTTCAATTGTAAGATTCGGTAATTGCTTATTTTTCACGGGGTGTAAAATCAACATGATTAGATTATTTTCTATTTAATGGATATTTTTTAACTTCCCGCTACGAAAATCGAAGATTTTCAAAATCGG
>NW_025403382.1:0-1425 GCF_020080835.1 Cotesia glomerata
CGATGTCGTACGACGATCTACGAGAACAGTGTCTAACTTGAGTGATGTAGGTGTCCAAGTCGAACGACACTTCCTGCGATTCATTCCCAGATTGATCTCTAAGATTAATTCAATAAAATATCATCTATTTATTAAGTATAAAATTATTCAAACAATTATCTAGGATGTCGCAATCGATGTCGTACGACGTGATCTACGACACAGTGTCAACTTTGAGTGATGTCGGTGTCTAAGTCGGACGACATCTTTTATTCAGAGTCCCGATTGTCTTAAAATTTTTTTTAATTCAATAGTATTGATCTATTCATCTGTTTGATATTTATTATTTATATATTTATTCATTAATAAATATCTATTCATTGAGTATAGAATCATTTAAACAATTATCTAGGATGTCGCAATCGATGTCGTACGACGTGATCTACGAGAACAGTGTCAACTTGAGTGATGTCGGTGTCCAAGTCGAACGACATCTATGATTCATTCCCAGATTTTCTCTAAGATTAATTCAATAAAATATCATCTATTTATTAAGTATAAAATTATTCAAACAATTATCTAGGATGTCGCAATCGATGTCGTACGACGTGATCTACGACACAGTGTCAACTTGAGTGATGTCGGTGTCTAAGTCGGACGACATCTTTTATTCAAGTCCCGATTGTCTTAAAATTTTTTTTAATTGAGTAGTATTGATCTATTCATCCGTTTGATATTTATTATTTATATATTTATTCATTAATAAATATCTATTTATTGAGTATCGAATCATTTAAACAATTATCTAGGATGTCGCAATCGATGTCGTACGACGTGATCTACGACACAGTGTCAACTTGGTGATGATGTCGGTGCAAGTCGGACGACATCTTTTATTCAAGTCCCGATTGTCTTAAAATTTTTTTTAATTCAATAGTATTGATCTATTCATCTGTTTGATATTTATTATTTATATATTTATTCATTAATTAATATCTATTTATTGAGTATAGAATCATTTAAACAATTATCTAGGATGTCGCAATCGATGTCGTACGACGTGATCTACGAGAACAGTGTCAACTTGAGTGATGTCGGTGTCCAAGTCGAACGACATCTATGATTCATTCCCAGATTGTCTCTAAGATTAATTCAATAAAATATCATCTATTTATTAAGTATAAAATTATTCAAACAATTATCTAGGATGTCGCAATCGATGTCGTACGACGTGATCTACGACACAGTGTCAACTTGAGTGATGTCGGTGTCTAAGTCGGACGACATCTTTTATTCAAGTCCCGATTGTCTTAAAATTTTTTTTAATTTAATAGTATTGATCTATTCATCTGTTTGATATTTATTATTTATATATTTATTCATTAATAAAGCCCTATTTATTGAAGTATCGAATCATTTTAAACAATTATCTAGGATGTCGCAATC
>NW_025403383.1:0-1423 GCF_020080835.1 Cotesia glomerata
ATCATTTCATTATGTTCTACAGTTATAATTCATGTTTCATTTTTAGTAGATTTCATAGAAATCTAACTATTGCATTGGTCCTCATGACGGAACTTTTGAAAAATTTTGCTATATTTCGACTCAGCTCGTCAAGCGAATTCAGAAAATGCATATGGTTCAAAAGTTTATATATGTATATATATATATATATATATATATATATATATATATATATATATATATATATATATATATATATAGTATATATATAGCAGTATATATATATATATATATATATATATGATTTATATATATATGGGATATAACGCGGCTTGTCAGGACGATAGCGTCGCCAATTTACAACGGATCTCTACCAAACTCAACAGACTTATTCTTACAGATAAATATCGTAAAGTCAAGTTCGAAGATGAGCTTAATCGGTCAAGTAATTTAGAAATACCAGGATTTCAAAATTTTGAAAAATCATAAAAATTTTCATATTTCTTCACCTCGAACTCGAATAACTTTTGAATGGGATGTAACTTATTAAAAATTTGTAAATTGCATCCGAAAGCTCTTCAAATAAGTTTTAATGTGAGCATACCATGTCATATGTGTAGTCTCAAAATTATGCCCCATTCCCCTATGCCAATTATGAAATTTGCTATTGCACTGGTTTTAGCAAGTATTTTGTCCGTCGATATGTTATTTTTGTCGATTGCATATAAGTTAAAAGCCCTAGTTCTGTATACAATTTTCGTTATATTTTTTTCTATTCATGATGAAATCTACTTCCATTTCGGCTGCCGAATGGTCTTTTTTTACTATACAATTTAAATAATTAATTAACGTTATTTTAAACTTTGAAATAATTAATTAACGTTAAAATTACTAGGTTGTAATGGTATAAAATCAACTCCTTTACCTTTAATATAAATGATTTTTCTAAGAACGTTCTCTACATTATTGGTGAATGGCATTAGTTCGTTGTACTTTTACTTTCCATAAATGAGTCATCATGTTTATACCGTTAATATTTATTTGTTCAGCGTCTATTAATTTGGACAGTTAATAAATTTTATTTATCGCTAAAAATATTTCTTGAATTCGAGCGAATTCACCGCTTTTAAGCTGTATACACTACGCACTTAAAAATTTCTATAGTATTTTTACTAAAATGTGTTGGAAGTTTTTACGCACCACAATACTAGTAACTATAATGGCCACAGTTTTGTAAATTTACTCCACTTTTTATTCCAACTCAATTTAGGAAAATTACGAAACAATTTTGTAACTTACTAAACACCTATCGGCAATTTGTTTAACAATATGGCTAATACGAGGATAGTAATTTTACAAAACAAATTCTATTAAAAAAATGTTTTGTAAGCTTTAGGCACCCCGAGAAAAATATTCAATATATATTCATATATATATGTATATA
>NW_025403384.1:0-1423 GCF_020080835.1 Cotesia glomerata
CCCAGATAGCAAAATGACGTATTAAGTTATTCCGAATGAGCTCAGATTTCTGATTTGGACGTCAGAGTCTACGTCTAAAGACGTCTTTTAAAGGCCTTCTGAAGAGGTCGAATGCGCCGCTTGCTGTTAGACTTTAAGAACTCATCAAAAACGAGCTCTTAAAGAGCTCTTTTTCTGAACTCGCTTTCAAATGGAGGATTTTTGATCTCTATACGCTATTATAATGATAACAATAATAAGAACACCAACAAAAAATAATATTAATAATAATAATACAATAATAATAATAAAAGTAAATTATGAAAAATAATTCAGAGTTTCCATGAAGCACCGATGCTGATTTCGAATAGTTTATTATTTTTTAGTTGAGACCTAATATATTGTCGGTTTAAAGAGATGAAAGTGAAAATCGCAATTGCCGTAATCTGCGATTCGAACCCAGGTCGCGCGCGTGCTAGATCGATACTTTCTGACCCCTACGCTGTTCAAACGATATGTCGTTACACATCTCATGTATTCTTATAACTAAGTTTATATAGTGATGAAATGTTGCGATCATTGTCTATATTATTTATTCTATTTGATACTGTGTATCGATAGAGAAAAAGTAACTTTTACGAATATTTATATACTAAAGCAACTTATTCCAAAGTCTACCTGTAATATTTTTTAAATAGGTCTATATAGAATTTTGTTTTACTTTTTCACAATATAAAATCTAATAGATACAAATTAATGAATCATTAAAAAAGTTCAACAATAATTAAATAAGTATATAGTTATAAGAGATATCGTTAAATTCCGAATAAAGTCATGTTTAAAAATTGGATACATGCAAAGTACTCCTTAAATGTAAGAAAGTTCACCATTAATTTTTCTTCAGGATTAGAATCAATTTTATTATTTTATCTAAATTAGTTTGATTACGAACAAGATTTTTAACATTATTGCCTATTACTTGCATAATATAATTTAAAATTTTTGAAAAATTTAATTAACCTGGATTAAGAGAAATGAGATTAAATCCTATGCCAAGTGTATATCGCTATATATTAATCTATTCAAATTGTTTTTAAATCATTTTAATTCGAATTATTTTTAATCATTTTCAATTTTAATTTCTCAATCAGGAAAGTAATAAATAGAAAAATGAAGTAAGATTTTGACAATGCTTTTATATTAAAAGAAATTTGTGTTTTGTTTTATAATGTCTATAAGCTTCATTATACGCAACTCAAAAAGAAGTCCAAAAAGGACTCCAAAGTTAGATGTCAGAAAAGTGACTCCAAACTTATGAGTTCATTAAAATGCTGGTTCTGACCTCGTAAAAAGAGCTCCTTAAGACGTCACATTAGGACTTCTATAAGAATTTTTTAAAAGACTTCATACATGAAATCTTTTTCTGACTTGGATGCTGATTGGG
>NW_025403385.1:0-8000 GCF_020080835.1 Cotesia glomerata
TATATGATTATATATGATCTCATATACAATTCCATATTTAATCATGTATGATCATATATAATTATATATGACCTCATACAATTCCATATATAATCATGTGTGATTATATCTAATTATATATATTTATATATAATTGTATATGGAACTATATATAATCCTGCATGGCTGTATATTACTCCATATATAGTCATATATAATTATATATGATTATATATAACCTCATATACAATTCCATATATAATCGTGTATAATTATATATAGTTATATATACTTATATATAATTATATATGGAACAATATATAATCCTGCATGGCTGTATATTGCTCCATATATAGTCATATATAATTATATATAATCTTATATATAATTCCATATATAATCATGTATGATTATATACAATTATATATGATTATATATAATTGTATATAATTATATATGTGATTTTATATATAATCATATATAATCATATATGATTATATACAATTATATATGATTATATAGAAAAATTTTTTCTCGGGTACTTTCATGACAATTTTAGGACACTTTTATGAAAATTTTAGGACACTTATGAAAATTTTAGAATAGCTTTATGACAACTTTATGATGCTGTTATGACAATTTTAGAAAACCTCATGATAATCTTAGGATTTTTTTACGCCAATTTTAGGAAAATTTCATGACAACTTTATGATAATTTTAGGACAACTCTATAATAATTGTAGGTTACTTTTATGACAATATTAGGACACTTTTAGGACAACTTAAGAATACTTTCACGACAATTTTAGGACAACTTTATGATAACTTCACGATATTTTTAGGATACTTTCATGACAATCTTAAGACACTTTTATGACAATTTTAGGACACTTTTATGATAATTTTAGGATACTTCCATGACAACTTCATGATAATTGTAGGATACTTTTATTACAATTTTAGGACACTTGTATGATAATTTTAGGACAATGTTATGACAAGTTAAGGACACTTTTATGATAATGTTAGGATAACTTTATGACAACTTTATGATGCTGTTATGACAACTTTAGGGAAATTTTTATGATGATTTTAGCAAACTTCATGATAATTTTAGGATACTTCCATGACAATTTTAGGACAACTTCAAGGCTTCACGATAATTTTAGGGCAACTTCATGATAATTGTAAGATACTTCTATGACAATATTAGGACACTTTTATGACAACTTTAGGATACTTTCACGACAACTTTAGGACAACTTTATGACAACTTCATGATAATTTTAGGATACTTTCATGACAATTTTAGGACACTTTTATGAAAATTTTAGGACACTTATGATAATTTTAGGATAGCCTATGACAACTTTATGATGCTGTTATGACAATTTTAGAAAACTCCATGATAATCTTAGGATTCCTTTACGCCAATTTTAGGATAATTTCATGACAACTTCATGATAATTTTAGGACAACTCTATGATAATTGTAGGTTACTTTTATGACAATATTAGGACACTTTTATGACATCTTTAGGATACTTTCACGACAACTTTAGGACAACTTTATGACAACTTCATGATAATTTTAGGATACTTTTATGACAATTTTAGGACACTTTTATGAAAATTTTAGGACACTTATGATAATTTTAGGATAGCTTTATGACAACTTTATGATGCTGTTATGACAATTTTAGACAACTCCATGATAATCTTAGAATTCCTTTACGCCAATTTTAGGATAATTTCATGACAACTTCATGATAATTTTAGGACAACTCTATGATAATTGTAGGTTACTTTTATGACAATATTAGGACACTTTTAGGACAACTTTAGGATACTTTTACGACAACTTTAGGACAACTTTATGACAACTTTATGATAATTTTAGGATACTTTTATGAAAATTTTAGGACACTTATGATAATTTTAGGATAGCTTTATGACAACTTTATGATGCTGTTATGACAATTTTAGAAAACTCCATGATAATCTTAGGATTCCTTTACGCCAATTTTAGGATAATTTCATGACAACTTCATGATAATTTTAGGACAACTCTATGATAATTGTAGGTTACTTTTATGACAATATTAGGACACTTTTAGGACAACTTTAGGATACTTTCACGACAATTTTAAGACAACTTCATAATAATTTTAGGACAATTTCATGTTGATTGTAGGATACTGTTGTGACAATTTAAAGATACTCTTATGACAACTTTATGATGCTGTTATGACAATGTTAGAAAATCCGATGATAATCTTAGAATACTTTCACGACAATTTTAGGACAACTTCATGACATTTTCATTATAATTTCAGAATAATTTTATGATAATTTTAAGATACTTCTATGACAATATTAGGACACTTTTATGACAACTTTAGGATACTTTCACGACAACTTTAGGACAACTTTATGACAACTTCATGATAATTTTAGGATACTTTCATGACAACTTTAGGACACTTTTATGAAAATTTTAGGACACTTATGATAATTTTAGGATAGCCTATGACAACTTTATGATGCTGTTATGACAATTTTAGAAAACTCCATGATAATCTTAGGATTCCTTTACGCCAATTTTAGGATAATTTCATGACAACTTCATGATAATTTTAGGACAACTCTATGATAATTGTAGGTTACTTTTATGACAATATTAGGACACTTTTATGACATCTTTAGGATACTTTCACGACAACTTTAGGACAACTTTATGACAACTTCATGATAATTTTAGGATACTTTTATGACAATTTTAGGACACTTTTATGAAAATTTTAGGACACTTATGATAATTTTAGGATAGCTTTATGACAACTTTATGATGCTGTTATGACAATTTTAGACAACTCCATGATAATCTTAGAATTCCTTTACGCCAATTTTAGGATAATTTCATGACAACTTCATGATAATTTTAGGACAACTCTATGATAATTGTAGGTTACTTTTATGACAATATTAGGACACTTTTAGGACAACTTTAGGATACTTTTACGACAACTTTAGGACAACTTTATGACAACTTTATGATAATTTTAGGATACTTTTATGAAAATTTTAGGACACTTATGATAATTTTAGGATAGCTTTATGACAACTTTATGATGCTGTTATGACAATTTTAGAAAACTCCATGATAATTTTAGATTCCTTTTACGCCAATTTTAGGATACTTTCATGACAACTTCATGATAATTGTAGGATAACTCTATGATAATTGTAGGTTACTTTTATGACAATATTAGGACACTTTTAGGACAACTTTAGGATACTTTCACGACAATTTTAAGACAACTTCATAATAATTTTAGGACAATTTCATGTTGATTGTAGGATACTGTTGTGACAATTTAAAGATACTCTTATGACAACTTTATGATGCTGTTATGACAATGTTAGAAAATCCGATGATAATCTTAGAATACTTTCACGACAATTTTAGGACAACTTCATGACATTTTCATTATAATTTCAGAATAATTTTATGATAATTTTAAGATACTTTTATGACAATTTTAGGATACTTTTATGCCAACTTTATGATAATTCCAGGAGACTTAAGACAATTTTCAGATACTTATATGATTATTTTAGAACAACTTTATGATACTTTTATGTCAATTTTTATGTGTTCTATAATAAATATTCAAGCCTTTTATTTGTTAACATGTTGGGAATATTTCTTCAGAATCTTTTTAAGAAAAATAAACTCTTAAACCTTTATGATCATTTCAGATGATGAATACGAGTATACCAGCGATTCCGATTCTTCTAGAAGCCAAGACTCCTATACTTCCAAGTCCCAATGTTCCCCTCGTTACGAGAACGAATACTCTTCTGATTCGGAAAGTGAATACGCTGCTAGTGCAGACGATGAGCAGAGTCTACTTTCGATAATGAACATTTAAATGACCCTATTTATGAAAATGCTCCGCTTACATTAGGCGAAAGTGTACTTTGTATCTTGACGTTCATGATTCGTCATAAAGTTACTAAGGTGCTTTTGGCCGATTTACTATCTCTCATCAATGTTCATTGTATAAAACCAAATTTTTGCATCAAAACATTATACTTTTTTACAAAATTCTTCAAAAACATGAAAACACCTCTTCAACGACATTTTTTTTGTTCTGTTTGTTTTCTGAAGTTAAACAATGAAAAAGGGTATTGTCGGAGATGTAAAAAGAAGAACGAAGTAAGTTATTTCATTCAAGTCCCTCTGATATCGCAACTTTTCAATCTCTTTCGGCGTCCAAATTTTTATAATTTATTACAAAGTCGGTTCAATAGGCAAAAAATTGTGCAAAACAATTTAGAAGACATCTGGGATGGGGAAGTTTATCAATCATTATTTAAAAACAATGGATTTCTATCGTATCCCTCAAATATTTCATTCACGTGGAATACTGACGGAGTAGCTTTATTTAAATCATCAAAATTCAGTCTCTGGCCATTTTATTTAACGATAAACGAACTGACATTTCAACAACGAACAAAAAAAGAAAATTTATTGTTAGCTGGTCTTTGGTTTGGAGCTAAACCACAGCCAAATTTATTTGTAGACAGTTTTCGGAACGATTTAACGAAAATTTTTCAAGGTGTTTGGTGCAAACCAGCTGATTTGAATCACAGAGTCAAAGTTAGAGGCATGATTATTTGCGGGACGTGTGATCTTCCTGCTAAAGCTGCTTTTTTAAATATGAAGGGACATCGAGGAGTGTTTGGGTGTTGCCACTGCAAGATCAAGAGTAAAAATTTTAATAGGAGACGCGTTTACTCGTATCAGCGACGGTTAAAACTCAGAAACACTGCGGAATTTATCAGTGATGGGAGGAAAGCCTTCATCTCTGGCAATGAAGTCGATGGAATAAAAGGTCCCACAGTTTTATCTCAAATAGTGCATGATGTTTATAATACTACTGTGGTAGATTCAATGCACTGTATATTTTTAGGAGTTGTACGGAAAATATTCAGTTTATGGTTTGATGCACAGTACAAAAACTTTCCTTTTTCGCTTTACCAACATCGAGAGTGGGTTGATAAAAAAATTAAATTAATTTGCCCTCCAGCATTTGTTTCACGATTAACAAGATCTATTTTCGACTATAAATATTGGAAGGCATCTGAATGGAAACAGTGGTTATTATATTATTCGATTCCACTTTTGCATTCGATTATGAGAAAAGAGTACTTAGAGCATCACCAACTCTTAGTACTTGCTGTCAGTTATTTAAGTTATCCTTCTATCAGCAAAAAAATGATCTTAATAGCAAATACTTCCATAAAAATATATATCTCCCAGTTTGAACGATTGTACGGATTAACCCACATGACTTGTAATTTACACTGTTTGATTCATCTTCCTGATGCTGTGCGTAAATTCGGTCCGTTACCCTACACGTCGTGTTTTGCGTATGAAGACCTCAACGGAACTTTTAGACGGTTTATTCAAGGAACTCGGTATGCCCAATTACAAGTATGTTCTGCTCTATCAGTCTTCAATAATATTATACAGCTCAAATCCGAAGCACAACAAGAAAGTCGTGATGTAGCAGAGAATTGCAAGAAGTTAGAACTGATTTATTTGAGAAGGCGCAAGCTTGTTCCAATATTCGAAAAATGCTTCATTCTAGGAAAGTTGAGAAAGTGTGACGAGTCAATTCAACAAGTGAGGGCTTTAATGACTGAACGCTTACAGGAACCGTTTAAAGTTTTCACGTTTATGCGTTTATTTAAAAACAATATGGTTTATGACTCAGAACTCTATGAACGCGATAAAAAAACAAATTCTTCCGTAGTAATTTACTGTAATAATCAAAATAATTGTATTGGCATTATAACAAAATTTATAAAAATTTGTTATTGTGATTATAACCACAAATGTGTTGTGAATTGTGAGAACAGTAGCTTTTATGCAATAATAACACCATGTGAATCAATCCGCTCTGTGTTTCCGTATTGTGAGATCGAAAATTTTATGAATTTGTCTGTCGATTCGTCTGAATTATTAACAATAACAGAAATTAATAATTTAATCACTGTATGTTTTGTCATAGAAAATGATACTGAGCAGGAACCTGAAACGTTTTTTGTTATAAGACCTGTAAATACGTCTGAAATTGAATGATGTTTTAATTAGTATATTACACACCTATGAAAGTAAAGTAAGAAATGTCTCAGATCACATGTAATTGTTGTCCGAGGCAAAGCCGATGTCAACAAACATATGATCTGAGGCTTTCTTATTTATTTCCCGTGGAGTGTATACTATTTTTTTGCTGGACGAAGGCAGGAAGCGGCAACTTTGTTTAGCGCAGCGGGCTGAAAGTTGACGCTTTCTGCCTGTCGAGCAAAAAAAATTTTTTGAACAATCTATCACTAGAACTATATTTCTGTACACTGTAAAAAATGTTTGTTATTAACTAACATATTTATTATTCTAGTTTTAAGAACAAATTTTGTTTATGTTCGTTATTAATTAACACCTAAGTTTATCAAGATCGTGTTGCCAGCATGCTAAATCCTTTATTTGTGTTTTTTAATTAGTTTTTTTTAATTATCCTAAATAATTTATAGTTAAATATATATACAATAATGTTTCTAGAGTTGAAATAATATAACAGCCTTTTTAATAAACAACTTGATGTAGACATTTTGTACTTGTCCCACCAGTCACAAATGTCTGTCCCACCAATTACAATAAAAAATTTTAACTACGTAGGTAAACAGTCTAATTCTTCATAATATTGAATGTTTGTAGGATAAATTTTTTATTGAGAGGGAAGTATTTTTTTTAAACTTAGTGATCGAACTGAAATTGGACTTAAAGTATACCAAGGTAAGAGAGAAGAATTTTTCGATGTCCCACCAGTCACACTCAGTCAAATGATAATTACGAGAAACTCAAAAGTAATCGAGGTTTTGACAAAGGGATGTTGTTAATTAGTTATTCTTCTATATTATGAGATAAATTTCACTATAGTATAAGTTTTAGTCACATAATTATAGCTTATAATTGATGGAATTCCAGAGTTATAAATAATAACACGGAATAGTGTAAAACAGTTAATTACACCGTGTTAAATTTACACAAGTGTTTACACCGACTTTTCACACTTACACGACGGTGTAAAAGTCTCTGGGTCCATCTTTTACACCGAAATTTTTACAGTATACTATCTTTGTGTATTCATCAGGATTTCATCCGGAATTCATTTAGAATTCTTATTTGTGTCAAAATATGACTTCCACATGATATTCAGCGGATCACCTGCGGATCACCTGCGGATTACCGGCGGAATCCCGCAACTTTTTTACACGGGAATTGTTTATACTCATAGATGTTGATCGTTGGGCACAACGAAATTATATGAAGTAAGTAACGGAGAGCGCCACGGAGCGGGGTGGCAATCTCGTGAAATAAAATTTAAAATACTCTAAATGTTGTGGATTTGGAAGCAGCTGACGCTACTACAATTGTAATCATCGAGAACGAGACGTCAAAGCATAATTAATTTTCTGTTCTGTATATTATCATTTAATCATGGACAAAGATTTTTCACCAGAAATTCCTCAGCGCTTGAAGGATACTCAATAAAATATAATTAAAAATATAAATGTAGAAACCCAGGTAAAATAATTATTTTTAATTTCAATTGAAAGCAATTTGAAATATTTTATATTACAAATTTATTTCAAAGGCAAATAAGTAAAAAAAATTTCCAGTTTCATTCTGTATAACGATATTTAATTCATTTTTACGAAATTGAAACATTTTTCACAGAATTGCCGACTGAAAATAGAATATCGGCGTTATGCGGACACGTATTGGCTAAGAGTGATGGGAATGTCAAAAACCAATCAAAGCTTTTGCAATTGATAACATTAATAACGTACAACCAGCTGGTTGTATTGCCAGAAAGCTAAGAATATAAAAAACGGTATATACATATACACAACACATCAGAATAAGGTACACTCGCTGGCGCTTACGTA
>NW_025403386.1:0-1422 GCF_020080835.1 Cotesia glomerata
AGGAAATCTTCATAGACACCGGCTAGATGTTGGTGATGTTGGTTGCCGGTAGTGTGAGATTCTTACTCACTAAAACCCTCCCCTCTCTTGTACCTGATACTGCGGGACCGCGTTAGCATTACTTCGCAGCACCAGGCCCCCTCCACGCTGCTCCTGCAGCTTATTTCTCCGTTTCATCTTATTCCTCCGCTTCTTCTTCTTCTTCTTCTTCCTCCTCTTTTCTCTTCTCCAGCAGGACCTCTCTTACATATCCCGTCATTGCTGTCCAGTTGTCTGTCGACGTCAGCATCCAAGGGACGACGTCTTCGGGCGCTTTGAGGCACTTCCTTCTCTTCCCGCCAACGCAGTCGTATTTCAGACCAACGTTGGCAGTCAAAAAAGGTGTGCTCAGCAGTGTCAGCAACTCCCGGACAGTAAACACAGTAAGGATCGTTTCGGATCCCCATACGATGTAGGTAGGCATTGAACTGTCCATGACCAGCAAGGAACTGTGTGAAATAGTAGTCTACCCCCCCGCAGTCCCTCAGTACCCAGTCACGGATCTGCCCAATAAGTCTATACGTCCAACGCCCTGTCTCCCCGGTTTCCCAGCGCTCTTGCCAGAGCTCAAAGGTCTCCTCACGTTCGCGGGTTCTCACGTCTTTCATGAGTCCTTCGCCAGCCCGCCGGGCATCCCAGATCCGCTTCCTTTCGAGACCCAGTAGGTCGATTGGAATTACCCCCGAGATGACCAACACAGCTGCCTCTGAGACCGTTCGATAGGCGCAGGCTATCCTCAGCGCACCTCTTCGTTGTACCGATGCCAGTTGCTTCCGATATTTCTCTACTTTGAGTGCCTCTCCCCATATCTCTACTCCGTAGAGCATAATCGAGTTAGCGACACCCATGAGAGCTCGTCTGCGGCTGCTCCTTGGTCCCCCGACATTTGGCATAAGCCGGGAAAGATTTGCCACCGTCGTTGCTGCTCTTGTGGCCACACTGACAATCTGGTCTCGAAACGTCAATTTCGAGTCTATTGTCACTCCGAGGTATTTCAGAGCCCCCCGACTCTCGATGTGTTGATCCACAACTTGAGTCTGGAAGGGGTTCGGAAACCACCTCTGAGCTGTGAGTACCACCACCTCCGTCTTCGCGGTGGCCAGCATCAACCCATGATCGTTAAGCCATGCGTTGATGGAGGCCGCAACAAGCTTCACCAATCCCTGCGCTTCGCCTTCGTTCCGCGCAAGTATTAGTGCTGCCACGTCGTCAGCAAAACCCTCCAGCTTTACCTCCTGCGGTAGATCTAGGCGCAGAAGTGCATCATAAAGGATAACCCAGAGTTCTGGTCCGAGGATTGAACCCTGCGCTGCTCCTCCACTCAGCTCCTTCATGACCTGTCCTACAGTAGTCTCATACATCAAGTAACGATCACTTAAGTAA
>NW_025403387.1:0-1420 GCF_020080835.1 Cotesia glomerata
TTTGTCGAAAACTATCCAATGCGGATAATTCCCGTAATTGTTTTAAATTATACGATAAAGTTGGGATTAGGAAATTAAATAAAAATACTTGGATTTTTTGGGGAACAATTTAGAAGAATTTATTTGTCCCCAAAGGAGGAAAACCCAGCTAGGCTGGGAAAAAACCTCCTTGATGAAATTATACAAGTAAATTGTGTATGTGTAAGTGTGAATGTGTAAAATTACGTTGCAATAACGCAATAGGGGTGAGCTCAACCGCCTTAGATAGAAAATTATCGATAATTTGAATTAGATAAGTCCCAAGGTGGGAGCTAGTAATATCTAATCACTTTGAACTATCTCAGAGTGAGATCTATTAATGTTCAATTGTCTCAAGGTGAGAGCAAATAATATTCAATTGATAACAGAATGTTAGTCAATTGAGTTTGATGTTTTCGTGTAGAAATTAGTCAAATGATTTGAAGTTGGAATATAATTATTTATAACCTAAATTAAATCAGATCCTAATTAAATGTCAATAACTAATTTAATGTAATTAATTGTTAATATCACGCGTCAATTATGGATTGACTAAAGCCGCGTGGCTGATGCAATCCTTTGTTAACGGTGGCGCGTAATGGCCGCGTGGCGTCACTAAATAAATTTACTTGATTTTATTTATGTTAATTCACTGAACTATTGAACTGATTTAAATGAATTGAGAATTTAAAGTATAATTGAAGCTAATATAATTATTTATATTTAATGAATAATTTAAATATTTAAATGAAAGTGAGATGTAAGTAAGAAATATCAGAATCGATTCGCACAGAGTAGTCGTACTAGTACAAATGTCCAAGCACAACTGTTGCAGCCGACCACGTGAGCCGGCTTCTCTACCGCTAACCAAGGCGCGCATGGGCGACGGCCATAGCGTGATACGATTATTCCCGAGTTTTAACGATTAAGCCCGAAGGCGCAATTCTTCTTATAAGTATGTGACTAGATCCTTTTCCTAGCGGTTAAACACACCTGCGTGTACTTCCTGATCATCATGGCCCGACGGGGCTGGCTCCTGATCCACTGCTGCAACTTACACCTCGGTAGAGCAAGCTCACATCAGCCGTGGCCTGCATCGTCGGAAACTACGATACAGGTTCCGGTCACTCCCAGTGGGTCACAGCAGAGAACGATCGTCTTGTTAGGTCAGTTAGTGCGACCAACCCATTAAAGGGGAGTTTTGTCCACGGGAGCGTATTTTGTTTGGTTATTTTGCTTGGCTCCTACCCGCTGTACCTCATCAACTAAGAGATTAAGTGTCATCCAAGGACAGCGAGCGTTCTCCCATCCGCTCGGGGAGACGCGCCCGGTAGCAGTATCTCTTCTGCCCCGAGTGTGTGTGTGTGTGTGTGTGTGTGTGTGTGTGTGTGTGTGTGTGTGT
>NW_025403388.1:0-1419 GCF_020080835.1 Cotesia glomerata
ACAAAACAGTTTCACTGTAAAAAATCGCGCCAAATCCACGTTCATAAGACTATTAAGAAAAAAATTTGTTTTTTCTTTACAAAAATATATAAAATAAAAAATTAAAAATCCAAGTAACCGATATGATTGCTAATGATTTTTGGAAATTAAAAAAAGTTTTGTTATAAATTTAAAAATTAAGAAAAAAATTTTGGAACGTATTTAGTGTGCGCGGTTGCAAAATATTTTACTTTTAATGAAATTCGTAAAATCTATTTACTAGGACTTTAAAAAATTGAAATACACAATGACGCACACCAAGTACGTTCCAAAATTTTTTTCTTAATTTTTTAAATTTATAACAAAATTTTTTTTTTTAATTTCTCGAAAATCATAAATAATCATATCGGTTTACTTGGATTTTTTTAATTTTTTTATTTTATATATTTTTGTAAAGAAAAACAAATTTTTTTTCATAATAGTCTTATGAACGTGGATTTGGCGCGATTTTTTACACCGAAAGAAACTGTTTTTGTGCGGATTTTAGTATTTTTGTAATTATAATAAAAATTTTACAATTAGTACCAACTTAAGTCTCGCGTTGGTTGCATTTTTTTAACAAACGCTATCCCCTTGAAACTACGAGTTTATGTAAAAATAATTCTAGCACACCCTGGCAGTGTAGATGCAAGCTGTGAAATATGTTTTTTTAACACATGTAGTTTCCCATCTAATGAAGGATTACTAGCCATTCTCGAATTATTTAGTCACCAATGGCACATCACTTTGCCCATCGAAAAAAAGTCAGGATCGAAAATTTTTGCGTTGCTTTATGGTTTGTGCTGATTAAATTTAATAATTTCAAGTAGATTAATTGTTATAAGTGAATATAATTAAATAATAACAGTCAAATAAAGTATGAATTACTGTTATAATATACAATTTAGGAAAAAAAAGTACCGTAGAATTAAATAAAATTTTGCAACCTCAAAATACCGTTCTGCTTACAGTAAACACAGTCGGTAGTCTGGCGCTCCGTTTACAGCAGATTCGAACGGAACTTGGCGCCAGATTCTACCGAATCTGTGGATTATATCCAAGTACTTGTTCTCATCATCTGGGGTGATGAGTGCATCATCTGGTGATTTTCTAAATAATAATTCCAGCAACCCAGGAGTTATTGGATAATTTCTTTCTTTGACACTTATTGTATCATTTGCAAATGAAATAGGTGAATCACCCATATACATTTCACCATGCTTTCTGCGTACACCATATCTCATATCATTATCTTTGTGTTTTTTACTTAAACGTTGTAAATAATTAGTGAGAAGAGAATTTTTACGAGTTGAATTGCCGTTGATGGCGGTAGCTGAGTCCCGCTATCACAATCCGCTATCAAAATCTACTACCTGGGGCTCTGCTACCTGCTGCTGGACT
>NW_025403389.1:0-1419 GCF_020080835.1 Cotesia glomerata
CTTTGCAGGTGAAACCGCTGTCGCACTCGTCTTCATCACGACATTACCGTGTTGCTGTTGGATGTCCTGCCACTTTTTGTCTAGTTTCTTGAACCTCCTCAGGGCACTGCAGATGTTCGTCGACTTCGACTTGATCTCCTTGTGGACATTTTACTTGGTTTGGAGAAAGTCCTGCAGTCCACTGACTAGCTTCTCCAAATGTACCAGAGCATCTGTCCTCTTCATCTTTGCACTAAGTTGCAGTGCGTCTTGCTGGGCATGAGGCCCGTTTTCACTCTTGTTTGTTTCCTGTGAATTACTCATACTTTTTGATTTACCAGCGCATCGTACGGAGTGAAGCAGGTTGCCATAACTAGGAACGGGTGTACCCTCGGAGATAGTACTCCTACCCCAGTTCCCTGAGGCCTAGCCGACACTTAGCCAGTCCCGGAATACACGGACGGACTAGACTCGCTCGGAGTGGTGAAGATTCCGATCTCTAACACTCACTGCGTACTTCCTGATCAAGGCCCGAAGTGGCTGGCTCCTGATCCACTGCTGCAACTTACACCTCGGCAGAGCAAGCTTACATCAGCCATGGCCTGCATCGTCAGAAACTACGATACAGGTTCCGGTCACTCCCAGTGGGTCACAGCAGAGAACGATCGTCTTGCTAGGTCAGTCAGTGTGACCAACCCATTACAGAGGAGTTTTGTCCACGGGAGCTTATTTTGTTTGGTTGTTTTGCTTGCCTTCTACCCGCTGTACCTCATCAACTAAGACATTAAGTGCCATCCAAGGACAGCAAGCATCCTCCCATCCGCTCGGGGAGACGCGTCCGGTAGCAGTTTCTCCTCAGCCCCGAATGTGTGTGTGTGTGTGTATGTGTGTGTAGCCGTCTATAAACCTCTCATAACTTTTGAACGGCCTGACCGATTTCATCGGGGTTATCGCCATTCAAAGCGGCTTGACCAAACTTAGATTTAAAATACAATTTGGACTGATTCGAACCGGTAGATTTCGAGAAATCTCAAAAAAACTACAAAAAAAAACTTTTTTCAAATGTGGTTTTTTCGAAATAACTTTTGAACAGCTCTACCGATCGATACCAAAAACTAATCAGCTCTTAAAAATAAAAACCCACGTCAATCGCTGCCAGCCCGGTCGAAATCGTTTAATTCGTTCGTGAGTTATCGTTGTCGAAAGAAAACCGAAAAAACGATTTTTTCAGAATTAATCCGAAGTTGCAAGTTCGATTAATTTCAACTTAAGAGTTCATCATGAGGCTTTAGAAATTGCGTCGGATGCCGGCAACCGCATAAAGATCGGTTCATTTATCAAAAGTTGTTGCGGTTTGAAAATTCAAAAATTAGTGTTTAATCAAACTTCTATAAGACTATTGAGCTTGCAGAGCTCAAAATGACACGAAAATTATATTTT
>NW_025403390.1:0-1419 GCF_020080835.1 Cotesia glomerata
AGCAGTACTTATTGCAAGTTGTAGCTATGCACAGAAAAAATTTCCAAATGCTAACAAGCAGAAACTAATTTTAACATTTTAAGAAGAATAAAAAAATAAAATTTTGTGTAATTATTACGACTAATTCATAATAATTTGACTTAGATTATTGTACTAAAACGAGTCAATACTTTAATTCAAAATTTTAATGCTCCAAAATGTACAATAAAATTAAATTATTTATGTAAGAGTAATAAATTGAAAAATAAATGGAAGTTAATGTGTCTTTTTGTAAATGTTACCGTTTGACGGGCTATAACTTCAAATCTAGTGTTTCTACAGTCTTCGACCAAAGAAATATTTTTGTAGAGAATTTAATTTCCTACAAAAGCCATAAGAAGATTTTTTAGAAAAAAATTTTTTTCATAACGAAAAAATCAACTTTAAACAAAAAATATTTCTGTGTTATTTAAATGGGAAATCGAATTTTCTGATGAGCTAAGCCGCTATTGGACTTAAAGCCTTTAGCCCAGCGGCATAATTTTTTTATTTTCTATAAACTATCCGATTTTCTGGTATAGTAGTAAAAAATATCGCTTAAAACGACACACCCTAGTGTACACCTGTTAAGAGAATTAAGCAAGAAGAGACTTGGACAAAGAGAACAGAGTATTTTTCATTAATGATAACAACACAATTAATTTTTACACGCTTTATATTAGCTTCACTTTGTATGTTTGTTTGTTTGTATGTTTTATTTGTAACCGACCTTTGGGCTTGATTTTGACCCACTTCAAACGGTCAGATTTCATTTAAACTTAGTAGACTTATCGAGGACCGATGACAATACACTCAATTTGGATAAGATTATTCCAATATCCTAATTAGGATCATCAGAATTAAATTATTTTTTCACGAATCCTTTGCGTGAGAGCAAGAGAGATAGGACAAGCGCGTGGTCTTGCGCATGCGTACCTTTCTGATTTGAGCACTCGGCTCGGCATAATAATCAAGGCAATAGTCATTATTACAGTTACTTATAATAATCACGGAATTAATAGTAGATTAAAATGAATAAGAGTTAAAAACTTAAAAACACGCTTTATATAGAAAACCAAAGTAAAAAATATAGAATAAATGTTAATAAATTTGAATTAAAAATAGTGTAAAAAATTTTTATAAATACAAATTAATAAAAGTGTAAATAAGAAAAAAATGTATTTTATTTTAATAAAAAGCGTGGGTACTTTCTAAGATATTATCGAAATGATATTTTTGATTTTTAGTTTGGTTTTCTGTATAAAGCGTGTTTTTATTTTTTTTTTAAATATTATTTATTATTATTATTATTATTACTATATCAATCATTGCAGACTTTGGCAGATCAGACCAAGAATTCTAATTTGGTCAATTGTTTTTTTAATAATTTGTAATTTTCAT
>NW_025403391.1:0-1418 GCF_020080835.1 Cotesia glomerata
CCATAAATTGTATTTTTGAGCTCGAAGAGCTCAAAAACGCCATTGGTGCAATTTTAAGCGCCTAAGTATGGAATTAGCGGGAAGTTGCAGGGATGGCCTTCAGGGTCAACCGTTTTCCTAATTTTTTTATACATATTTTAATACATTTTATATTGACTATAGAAGTTACAATTCTCGAGGGATCTTACTGAAACGTGATACATTTATTTTGGAAGCTATTGCTAATAATAAGCTCAAAGATGATATAAATTTATTGATTAGTATAGTAATTTAAACAAGCTTGAATTTGCATATCTTCATTTATTCAGTCAATCAAATTTTACTACTAACATGGCAACGGTTACCATGGCAACGGATACCATGGCAACGGTTACCATAGTCACGGTTACCATGGCAACGGTTATCATAGCAACGGTTACCATGGCAACGGTTACCATAGCAGCGGTCACCATAGCCAGTGAAAAGACCATTATAATATGTATGTATGTATGTATGTATGTATGTATGTAAGTGTGTATGCGTGTGTGCGTGTGTGTGTGTGTGTGTGTGTGTGTGTGTGTGTGTGTGTGTGTGTGTGTGTAAGTATGTAAACCTCTTATAACTTTTGAACGGTTAAACCGATTTCATCGTGGTTGGTGCCATTCGAAAGGGCTTGGCCAAAATTAGATTTTCAATACAATTTGGACTGATTCGGATCGATAGATTTCGAAAAATAAAAAAAAAACTGTAAAAAAAAATTTTTTTAGAAGTGGTTTTTTTGGAATAACTTTCAAACGGCTATATCGATCAACTCCAAAAATTAATCAGCTCTTGACCTAAAAAAGCCACGTTGATTTCCGCTAATCCGGTCAATATCGGTTGATTCGTTCGAGAGATATCGTGCAGGAAAGAAAACCCAAAAAAGTGTTTTTTCGGAATAACTCCGAAATTTCAGGTTTTACCTATAAAAACTCAAAAATTATTTATGAGGCTTAAAAAACTGCGTAGAATGCCGCCAACTGGGTAAAAATCGGTTCATTCATTCGAAAGTTATTGCGGTTTGAAAATTCAAAAAATAGTGTTCTATGAAACTTTTATCAGACTTTTGAGCTCAAAGAGCTCAAAAGCATAGAAAAGGTATCTTTTTGAGCTTGGAGAGCTCAAAACAATACATAGATTGTATTTTTGAGCTCGAAGAGCTCAAAAACTTCGTAGGTGCAATTTTAAGCGCCCAGGTATTAACGGAATTAGCGGGAAGCTACAGGGATGGCCTTTAGGGTCAACCGTTTTCCTAATTTTTTTTTTCAAGTTTATCAAAGTATATATAACTTTATAAGGTTATATCAGGGCATATTAGGACCTATTAAAAATAATATAAAATTAGATATGAGCATATCAAGCTATATCAAGTCTGATATAGACATATCAAATTGATAAGG
>NW_025403392.1:0-1418 GCF_020080835.1 Cotesia glomerata
TTTTTAACTTCCCGCTAAAAATCTCAGATTTTCAAAAATCGGGAAGTTATTGTTTTTACCCCCTGTTTGGCAAAAATCGGAGTTTTCATCAGATCTCGACGTTTGAAGGTCATGCAGGAAGCTTCCCCTGACTACCCCCTCGATGTTGTCATTATGTCTGTATGAAAGTGTGTCTGTGTGTGTGTGTGTGTGTGTGTGTGTGTGTGTGTGTGTGTGTGTGTGTGACCTATGTGACTCTGCTTATAACTTTTGAATTTGGTTGAACTTTGATTTCAGCCCGCGGTTTGCCATTCTGGCTAATAGCTGAACTTAGATTTCCTGGAGAATTCTTGGAACCGATTCGGACCGATAGATTTTAAGAAATCTTGAAAAATTCCTTAAAAAAATAAGAAAAAATCATTTTTGAAAGCGTAGTTTTTTGGAATACTCTTTTAAACGAAGCTCTTATCGATCAACTTCAAAACTAATCCGCTCCTTAAGCTTAAAACCACGTCCGATCAGGCGTCAACCCGATCAAAAATCGGTTGATCTGTTCTGAGAGATAGCGTGAACGAAAGAAAACCGAAAAAACCGAAAAGTGTTTTTTTCACATATAGTCTTCGTCATTTCTTCCTCGAATCGTTTTGATGATATAGAATAATTTCAGAACTGTTGAAAACCGCGTCGATTGCCGCCGAAAACGTGGAAATCGGCCATTGATTAGTTCGAGGAGATACGTCCTCGACGAAATATTGTGTCATGATTTTTTTCAACATAACTTCATGACATTTTTGAATAACTTCTTCTTTCTCAAAACAGTTTCTACCGATCGATTCCAAAAACTAATCAGCTTTTAACATCATAAAACCACGTCGATTGCCACCGCTGGTCAAAATCGGCTGATCTGTTCGAGAGATATCGTGAACGAAAGAAAACCGAAAAAAGTGCTTTTTTCAGAGGTTACCCGAAATTTCAGGTTTGACCAATTGAAACTTAGAAATTCACGCTTATAAGGCTTAAAAAACTACGTAGAATGCCGCCAAACCGCGTAAAATCTGAAAGTTCATTCATTCAAAAGTTATTGCGGTGGTGAACATTCAAAAAATAGTGTTCCATGAAACTTTATCAGACTTTTTGAGCTCAAAAGAGCTCAAAAGCATTAGGTATTCTTTTTGAGCTCGGAGAGCTTCAAAACAACACACAGATTGTACCTTTGAGCCTCGAAGAGCTCAAAAATTTTGTGGTATTAACAAATTAGCGGGAAGTTGCAGGGATGGCCTTTAGGGTCAACCGTTTTCCTAATTTTTTTGGTATCAGTACGGTTTGCCCTTCCACGAGCCAGTCTGGAATCGGTTCGTCAGCTCTAATGTACGATGTAAATATACGGGCCAGATGGAGGTGGAGCGAGAAGCAAGCTTCTTCCACCAAAAGACATTTAT
>NW_025403393.1:0-1418 GCF_020080835.1 Cotesia glomerata
GACATTATTATGACTATTGTTCATGGTATTATTGGTTGGATCATTGATGGATGCCAACAATTGAATTTGATTTCTTTTTGTTGTTGTTATTAAACGTAACGCCCGAGAAATTTGGAGCTGTGTGGGACAGCTAGCCTGACCGACGCGACATCTCCGAGCGCGAGGCCCAAACTTATCTCGAGCGTCAACTACCCGCAAGCTTAGTCAATTTACCGACCGTAGTTAGTTATCCGCCGCGAGCCCACCAAATTGTTGAATTTTTGAATTATTTGAATTTAATTTTTCATTTGTTTGTTTAATTATTAATCAATTTTGGAAAAATTAATTGTTTATTGCATTGTATTATTAATTATAAATTAATTTGGGGATTTGCGAGCCATTGACAGACCGACTTTAAGATTTATTCGAATTATTAATTAGTTTGAGACAAATTAAGTGTTTATTTCATCGTATAAATAATTATTGGATAATTTGAGATAGATTAATTATTTAGAGTATAGTATTATGAAGTATAATTGCTCTTGAGCATTTGCAATCCACCGACGGACTGAATTGAGTTTATTATTTTGTTTTGATTATTCATTAATTTGAGCAAAAATTAATTGTTTATTTCATCGTATAAGTAATTATGAATTAATTCGGGATTTTTACGAGCCGTTGACGGACCGAATATAATTTTTGGTTATGATTAAGTAATTTGAAGATCGATTAATTGCTTACGTCATCGTAGTATTAATTATGTCATTTAAATTAGTATCTGCAAGCCACCAACGTATCAATATTATTATTTCTTTTAGTTATTATTGTAATTTTTGGAAAATTATTAATAATTCTTGGCGACTGTTAAAATAAATTGTTGACTGGACATTCGGTGATTACTTTTTTTTTTGTTTTCTTTTCCCGAGCTTACTTAGATTTAAGCATTTTAGGTTTCGCCGTTCATTCGAATTTTAAATCTCATCGTCATCGACCCGCCGCCCGACGACATACGACAACGACTTCGAATCGTGGAACGGTAAGTTCCTGACGCCCAACTACCTTCGAAACCCAGGTAAGCCAATTTAGGTGGTGCTCTCCGGCCCTGTCGACGCCAGTACCGGTGAAAAGACCATTATAATATATATAATATATATTTCAAAGATATAAGCTCATCCCGATGTTATACTCATCAAAGAGCTTTCATTTGAGTACCCACATGCATTTTTTACATAATTTTCATATATACACACATATATATATATATATATATATATATATATATATATATATGCTCATATATATATATATATATAGTATATCACTGCTACTGCTCATACATACTATTAATAATGAAAAAATTAGTCATTCCCCAACAATTTGGATCAGTAGCTGGCTCATAATATTAACTATCTTTCATTTATTAAGTATATATATATATA
>NW_025403394.1:0-1417 GCF_020080835.1 Cotesia glomerata
ATATATTATAACCAAATTTTCAAGGGGGGTATACTTCAACTTAACTAAACTTAATTCTAAAAATAAAATCTGGATTATACTTCGTTATCTTTCCGATTCTTGGTCTTTAGTCTCGATACAATAGGGCGCCAGGTAATTTTTAATCACTAGAATTACCAAACTAGTGAACACGGAACGTAAAGAATTTTTATTCGCTAGGAATTCTCAAACTAGCTAAACTTAAACGCAAACTCAAACAATATCAGAACTCAAGCTTAAACTCAAACGTAATTAGATACTTTTTATTCGCTAGAATTATTCAAATTTAAATAAAACGTAAACTGAATCGAAAATACAGAAAACTTAACAAAAATAAAGACCAAAAAATCAGAAGGACAACGGAATACCTCTGCCGCTCAGTGTGCTGGGTTTTGTGGAGAGAGGGACGGTTCGGGTAGAGAGGATCCATAATTGTAATACTATACGCAACACTAAAAATTTATCATGTCGTATCCGTATTTATTCAGTAAAACCGTAAACTTAATTAACAAACTTTAATCTCAAATCCATATAAAATTATTAGAAACGATATAGCTGTATCAATATCAACGCTATAGCCAAGTTATAGCACTTGGTTCTTATAAAATAAAACAAATAAATAAATAAATCTTAATGACTCGAATAACAATCTCAATTAAATCTATCAACAAAACTCTAAATTCTTTTTATAATACAAAAAGTTTACTATAAACGAGACTATCCGAGATCTCAAGACCAAAAACTAAATTATTAACGCTCAAATTACAATAAACAAACTAAAAAATCTGGCCTGATATAAACAATGCCGATGCTGAGTAACCTTTATACTAACTTAAATAAACCTTATAACTATATTCATTTCTGTAACGTAAACTAAAAATTCAAGAGACCAAACTCTTAACCTGTAGCTGTAATAATACGCACATCCGATCACTAGGCGTGATCAGGAGGCGACTCTCCAACTTCGACTTGCCTCTACGAGGTCTAAGACTCAACTCTCCTTAACAAAATCTAAAATCCAACTATCTTTAACAAAATCTAAAACTCAAGTATTCTTAAACGCACTCACTCCCCAACCAAAATTTCTATATCCAATTAATCCCCCATAAACATTTTAATCTCTAAATCAAACAATTGAGTGCTCGGAGTACGGATATTCCTTTAGTGGATGCTCTCCGGGAACTGGGATTACCAAGCTGGGATCGAAACCAAAACGTAACTCAAAACGGGGTAACTTAAACTCAAAATTAAAATATCAAAAACGTAACTTAAACGTAACAAAAACTTAACGAAAACGTAAACGTAAACGTAACTCAAACTGATCCCATATGCTTTTCGTCATGTTCCTTCACATTGGAGCGCTGGCGGGCGGTAGATACAGCCAAGCGTCGGTTCTGAC
>NW_025403395.1:0-1417 GCF_020080835.1 Cotesia glomerata
TCTTAACTGCTCTGACACGGCAATTTACCCCAGCCAATCTAGGCAATTTACCCAGCAGTTCAAGCTGTTTCCTTTGGGTCTTTACAGATGACTTGCGCTTCTTCTTTAAGGATGCTCTTGATGATCTTCAGCAAAGCTTGTCCTTTGTCTGCGGTCTTTCTGGAAAGCGTAATGAGCATATTCCCCATCATTCGTCTTTTGAACCTTGTCAACGACGTCACGGGTCTGATCTGGTGGGACATCTTTTTAATCCGACGCAGTATCTCGGCATATTTTGCCTTCTCAACGGGTCGAATAATTAAGGCATCTGGTTTGGGTGAATTTTCGCGGTTTTTCCCGCATAGGCTCCGGCCGAGATTTGTTCACCGGTTGTTTTGGTAACCGCTCTCTCGCTTGCTCCTTCTTCTCCTTCTTGATTAACCTTCTGCCATTTAGTCACCTCTTTTTTCCGGCGTTCTGCACTGCCGTGTTTTTCGGAGTGGCTTTGGCTCAGGTCCTTTTTCTTCACAACTTGGCTGATCGTTGGGTCGGGAGAAGATCGATCTTTTCTTCTAGTTGTTTTGCTGCCAGTTCTGCTTCTGTCTTCCACGACTGGATTCACTGTCACCTTCTTCGGCTCCAGTGTCCATTGCTTCTTTCATTCACGACAGTTGCTTGAATGCTTCTCTCCGGTGTAGTGCGAGAAGTGCGTCGTACCAAAGAACGCCATTCTTCATCAAGTTTCTTGAATCTCTGGAGGGCATTGGCCATGCTGGTCGTCTTGGTCTTAATCTCCTTGTGGATAAATTGACCTTAGGTTAATTTCAGTCATTTAGCTCACTAGTCAGTTTTTCAAGGCGTTCCAACGCTTGGAACCGCTTCATTTCAGCGATTGCTACAATCGCTACTTGTTGGGCATGAGGCTCGGTTTCACTATTGTTGTCTGCCTGAATTGTACTCATACTTTTAAATCAGCCAGCGCATCGTACGAAGTGGAGCGGGTTGTCATAACAATCAACGGGTGTACCCTCGGAGATGGTACTCCTACCCCAGTTCCCTGAGGCCTAGCCGACACTTAGCCAGTCGCGGACTACAATGGACGGACTAGACTCGCTCGATGTGGTGAAGATTTCTGATCTCTTAACACCTCACTGCGTACTTCCTGATCAAGGCCCGAAGTGGGAGCGCTCCTGATCCTCTGCTGCTATTTTCCCCTCGGCAGAGCAAGCTCACATCAGGCGTGGCCTGCATCGTCGGAAACTTAGACACGAGGTGTTCCGGTCACTCCCAGTGGGTCAGCCAGCAGGGAACGATCGTCTTGTTAGGTCAGTTAGTGTGACCAACCCATTAAAGGGGAGTTTTGTCCACGGGAACGTATTTTATTTGGCTCCTACCCTCTGTACCAGGTACAGCAGAGCGTTCTCCCATCCGCTACGGG
>NW_025403396.1:0-8000 GCF_020080835.1 Cotesia glomerata
GCTCCATATAAGAATCCTTCCTCTACTTCAAAATGCTCATTCTCCGATGTTCTCTTGTGAAGACGTGCAGTTCTACCCTCTTTTGACGTCTCTGAAGTCCGGAGTTCCGAGCGCTCGATACGCGCTTCGTCCCGTCTCGCTGCAAAAGCATTAGCTTCTGGGCCAATCGTGATTCCCATAACATCTAAGATTTTTAATATAGGTATAAAACCTTCATTAAAAAAACTAACTGCGAAGAAAGTGGCAATTTCAATTGTCTTCGGTCCAGCGTGAATGTGCTTCGGAGCAAAGGTCCAAATTAACGAATTCAAAGATTCGTTATTATTTTGGGTTTCAGAACCCAAACATCGTTCCAATAAAGAATCAGCTGATAAACTTTCATTAATTGGTTTTATTACTTCTAAAACTTTGTCATTTAGAGGAGGATTTTTGTGGTCAAATTCACAATTCGCAATTTACCAAATAATTTTCACTTGAATAATTTTAAACAAGTTGTCAGCACTTCCACTCAGTACGAAGGTTAGCTCAAAACTAACTTAAAATGAAACTAAAAGGAGAATATTCCGACAAAACAAGTTTCTATGTCCTTCAATTAAATATAGATTTAAAAGGAATACTATACAATAGAAAGGGACATAAGTAGGGACTCGGGAACGCCTACCGTCTTTTGTTAACTTGTAGCGGTCGGACCGGAACCGATGCCACGTCACTAAAACGGCTATAACTCATGAAATAATAGGAATTTTGAAAAATCCTTTTAATGACATATTTTTGAATATCTAAACTTTGAAAATATGAAAAAAAAATTTTCGATTTTTCAAAATTCTACAGTAGAATACTCCCTATATTATATATAGATATATTCACAATGATAAAATCCTTAAACCAGGGTTGAAAAACTGGCCCTAAAGGTTTGAAATAACTTCCAAATTTTATGTTTGTAAAAAATAATCTGACAAATTTTTACAGAAAGGATATTGATCAAGTTTTTCCAAGTACTTTTTAATATTTTTGTATTTTTATAATAATTCCATTACTCATAAGTTTTTTGAAAAAATTATCGGACGACAGCTACAATTTTTTCGAATTAAGTATATAATTTCGTACAAAATTACTTTTCTGTTATTTATTTTCTCTTCTTTTTTATTTACGAAGTCTCAAATGCTGAAATCAGTGTGCATCTAACAATTAAGTTATCATTTTTTTTAGAAGTCCCTAATTTAGTTATTAAATAAAACCAAAAATAGTCAGATGCTGTTTTCAGTATCATTTAAAAAATTTTGGAATGAGAATATATATGTACTTTTGCATTGACGAACTTTACGACGCTGGTTCTAAATACGTCAAAATTATCCAGTCAGGTATATAAAATACCATGATGAATTTTAAATAAAGTAATAATGGACAGAGGTAACTGGCATGTAAGAATTGCACACGACCTCATGATGCGAAACATTAGAAAGTGCTTTGTCATCATGAAGTTTTTTTATTATTATAATTATTAAAATTATACATATGTTAATAATTGATGCAACAAATTTATAAGAGTCAGGCATTTTTAAGTTTATACCTTAAGAAATATAATGACCTAAAAGTAATTCTTATGAATATGTCCGATTTCTAGTTTTATTTAAATAAATTAAAAAATTTTTCAACTATTGTCTTGTACATATTGACTAAAAACATAAAAAAACTGTATCTATGATTACTTTTCTACTTTTATCAATCGGTAACAACAATTATTATTTAGAAGAATTATTCTTTACATTACTGATGATTGGGTTTAATAAGACCGCTAAAATTTTAATTAAATTTAAAAATACATAGATTATAACTGGAAAAATATACTTAATATTTTTACTATCATTAAAGTATTTTAAATTTTTTATTTTTTTTAACGTAAATATACATTTCAATATTATTTTTTAGAATAGTAATTTTAACAGGCAGTAGGCTCAACAACAATTTTAACTATTATTTCTCAAAAATTATTTTTAGATTAATAAATTAGTCTTATATAAAATAAGTATAAAAAGTTTAGAAAACCGAAAGTGCACAACCTCTCATAACGCTCATTCATTTTTTAAGAAAAAAATAAATTGTGTAATTGATTTAAAAAAAAATAAAATAAAATAATTAAGTAATTTCTTACCAGTTCATCGAATTCTTAATTAAACTAATAAAAAAGCCCGGTCTCGAATTATTTGTTCGGGAGTAATCGTTGGTGCATACAAAATAAGGATGACATCAGGACGTTCACGTAAAATTTTTTCGAAACGTTTTTTTCAAAATAGCAACATTAAATGATTTTATAAAGAATAAGATGGTTTAATTTAACTGTTTTTTCTATGTACATCTACTTATATTATTGTATGAGTAAAATATGGTTGTGATAGAGGCATTTGAAGATCACAAAATTGCTTAACCTTGACGTGTCAGGTATAAAGCACAACCTCACGCGCTTCGTGTGCAAAAATAGTTAAAACGTCTAATTTTCTCCATTTAAGGGGGGAAATACGTGTAGAAGGCTTTCATGCTGATTTTCATTAATTTTTTTAAGGTATAAAAAATTAATATTATTTACTGAAACTATCGGGTTATTTTATACATATATTTATGAGTATTTTTTCGTATTAAACAACAATATAAGTAAACAAATAGCGGAGATATCAGCTGATATTGCATAAAAAATTTGCATTTTTTAGAGGGCTGTGAAATTAAGTCGTGATTTTTTACCACTTTTTCATACATTGTTTATTAAAAAAAAATAGTTTAAATAAAAATATCGCTTTCGATTGAGGTTCATATTTAAGGTAATTGTGAAAAGAAAATTATAAGCCATATCGCAAGATGATTGGTTTAAAACTCTTTGAGCTAGACTGCACACAGTTTTGAAAAAACTCGTTTCGAGAAAAACGCGTTTGAAAAAAAAGTGACAGAAAAAGTTAATGTAAAATAGTATAAAGTAATTACTAAATCTCTTATAAATTTTGAACGAATAGAAATTTTGACTTGAAATTTTCAATCTATACTTTTGAATAGTTTTACAAGCGATTTATAAAAAAAAAAAAATTGAATTTTTTTAAACCTGTATACGTATTTTCCCCCTTAATGAACTTAAAAATACAAATTGATTAAGATTTGAAGCAGTTAATTTGTTTCTACGTTATGTTTTTATGCCCCTAGTTTTGGAAAATAAACGTTTTGATCGAACAGACGTTGCAACAACGCACAATAATTTCATGGCTACCACGAATAATTTTGGAAAAGCGTTTTTAACCGAGTCTCAATATTTTATTGAATCTTCGTCTTTTCCAATACACTGCTGAACGAGACATTGTTGTTATTCTAGATAAATATTAAAAGATTCTGATTGTGAAAAGCGAAATTTTTTTTCATTTTCAAAATTTTTCTTACAAAAACATCGAGAAAAAAGAATCGACTATCGCATAAAAAACATCGATGTTCGATTAATCGATTTTTCTTACCCTTCTCTATTCTGAATTGTTTTTGTTTTTAATACAGTCGAGTACTCTGGTCAAAAAGCTAAATTTTATTAATTTTTTAATATTTCATGAATTATTACATTGCTTTGGTTTAATATTTTTGCCAGTTTAAACATAAATTCAACAACAGGGGGCGTCGTTTCGACAGAAGTGCTGCCTCTTTATTTGCCGCAAGGTTCCTATAGCCAGGGCGCTGCTACTGTCATGATCAAATCGAAGTTAGCCAATCTCAACATGGCGCTCGTAATTGTCTAGTATTGTAAAGGCTTCGTGGTGTGTTACTTGTGAAATTTTTTAAGCTTTGTGCATTTTAATATGTTCTGATAATGTACATAATAATATCCTTTATTTATATTATTAAAAGTAAGGCAACGACTTTAGTAACAATTAAAAATACGTAACTAAAATTCACATGCCACGAAGTCCACTGAGAATTATAATTTAGTATATCATAAAAATTCAAGTTTTATACATAAGAACGGCTTGTGAAACAGTTACGAGGCTTGGCAATTGTTAATTACAATACAACTTTGTTTTTTTTTGTTATCTTCATTGAATTAGGTGAGTATTTTATATCAGGGTTTAATTATTTTCAGTCTCCGAATTTTTTTTTTTGACAAGCTAAGCTTCACATTTTGTATAAGATTATACTTATTTTTTATCTTTCAACTAAATAAATGATAATTTTTTCCACATTGTGAAACTTTTCTTTTATAGTTATTCAAATTTATGCGGAAGAAATACTTTGTTTATTAATAAGTAGTAAGTAATTAGTTTGATCAATCTACTTAACAAAGAAAAGTATTATAAAAAAAAATTATTACTGAGAATATATAAATAATTGGTAAACGCAATGGCTGAGACAATGCGAATGCGAGTTTATGGAAAACATCCAACTTGTGCAAGCTTAACAAGACTCGAAGAACGTAGGAGCCGTAGGTGAGTGTAAATTTAAATAATCATGGTTTTTGTTGGTTGGTTATTTATTAACTATGTAAATGATTTATTTTCAGACTTGCATTACGGTTAGATAGAAATCGTAAGCCAGATAAGCCTGAAGACTTTGTTTGCTATGAATCAAGTGATGATGAAGAAGAAACTGTTATGGAAGGTCGTCAGTATTTAAAAACATCATTTAATTTTGTAGATTATGTTCGTGCACGGGAAACAAATACTAAAGAAGTTAGAAAAATTAATCAAGAATATGGTTCAAGACATATATTGACTCATGATTTATTTAAAGAATATCCTATCACTTTAACTAATATGAACAAGGTATTTTGTTCACAGTGGTTGAGTGATAGACAAGTAGTTTTTGGTACCAAATGTAATAAACTTATGGTTTATGATGTAGCTACACAAAAATTAGATCAAATACCGTCGTTATACGGTCGTAATGCAAGTACGAATAATGCCGCAACTGTTGAACAACAGTCTGGTATACATTCTGTTCAAATTAATCCATCGAGGTAAATTTTTTATTATAATTAGATTATTTATCACTTAATATCAAGTTCAAAGTTGGCTAATAGTTTAAATCTTAAAAGTTATCAATGTTACTAAAATCAGCGGACACCTGATCGTTTTTTGGTTTTGTTTAAGAAGGGTTTACATTTTTCCTCTCTCTCGCCCCCTATTGGACAAACGAAAGTATCTCTGTCATACTTGTACAACAAATAGAATCTTAAAACGCATTTTATGCATAAATAAATGAAAATTTTCCAAAAAAGCGCTTTGCTCTTCGATAGATAATTAAATTATCTATCGAAGAGCGGAGCGTTTTTTTTCGAAATTTTATCACATACATGAGAAAAACACGTTTGAAAATCAACTATAAACCGCTCTTAAAAAATCATTCATAATTTATTTTAATTCCTATAAGGTTAAAGCCCCAATAGATGATCACGTATCAGTATATGATCACTCCATGTATTTGTATATCTATATTCAAAAATATAGGTATACAAATACATGGAGTGATCTATACTGAGGAATCATCTATTTTTTTTTTTTTTGTAATTTTATTTTCTTAGTGATGCCTTTATTACAAACTATCGCGTACTCGCTTTTAATCATGATTGTTTTTGTTAATTTAACCCCCTTATTAATAATTTATAAAAAACTATGAAGACGCGAATTTCCAAATTTTTCCGGGTGGTTATACCTATACTATTTTAACAGGTATTAATTTTTCATTAAGGTGTTGAAAATCTTTCGATTTCGAAGAAATAAAAATTTTAATGTTAGAAAAATTATCAAAGATGTTAACTTTAGTACCGTAAGTTATCAAGTTTATTAATAATTATATCCAATCAAGTTTAAAAATAAATAGCAGTTATTTTCTATTAACAATTCATATTTTTAAAAAATTTGTCTCTAGTTTTTGAGATTTACAAAAAATTATCATTGCCATTCAATAATCATTAACGAGAGTGGAGTCAAATTTATGATGTCTATGAAACAATGTAGATTTTATTAAACCTATCAAAGTAGTTAGTTTAAGTAAATAATACATTGGTAAAACTTTTTTTTTAATTTATTGTAGAACATTATTAAGTACTGGAGGTAGAAATTGCAATGAAATAGCCATTTATCGATTGCCAACCTTAGATCCTGTATGTGTTGGAGAAAATGGCCACAGAGATTGGGTGTTCGATATGTGTTGGCTCGACGACGAATTTTTAGTATCAGGTTCGAGAGACACTAAAATGACATTATGGCATATAAATAACGAACTTGCGACTGCTTCGGACAAAGCAGATGTCCCAAAGCCTGAGTGAGTTAATACTGAGTTAATTAATGAGCATTCATTTTTTTAATTTACTATCAGCTTTGGTTAATTGTAAATTCTGATATGATATTAACAGATCAATTCAACCAGTTTGCGTAAAAGAATGTCGATCAGCGCAGAAAGTTCGTGCATTGGTGTTCAATAAAGCTATTAATGAAATTGCTGCATTATCTTTAAATTGTTACATACATATTTGGTCTGCTGAAACGTTCAAACAAAAAATATCAAGAAAGCTTCCAGCATGCCAAGAAAATGTTTGTTTAGCTGTTCAAGATGGTGGTGTGTATGCAGTCGGATGTCGCTCATATACTCTTTTATTGGATGCACGAACACTTCAACCAATTAAAAAAATTCCATCTAGGTATGTATCAATGTTTATCAATTTATTTTTATTTTTTCATAATTGCTATTAAATTATGCATTTTTTTTTTTTTTAATTAAAATGAAAAATTAATTGTCATTAATAACTATCAAAACATATTCTAGGTATACTGGTTGCGGAATACGGTCTGCTAGTTTTCAAGGGTCTGTGCTTACAATTGGTACAGGATTAGGAATGTTAATGTTTTATGATGTCAGAGCTCAAAAGTATTTAGAATCGTCAATAAATTCTAATCGAACTGTAGTTTTGAAGGCTTCTAAAGGATACGTTGTAATATTCTCCAATACTTATTCATTTAGAGCTGTACAATTTAAAAGACTAAGCCAGATATCAGACTTTACTGGGTTCATTAGTAAAAAAATTTGGCTGATTAATTTAAGCAAGATTAATTTATTTCGCGTTTACGGGTACTATGTTAAAATAATTGAGCTTACTAATTGAACTTTATTAGCCTGCTTAATTGAATAAATTAAACAGCTCTATTTTATTTATAAAATTCAAAGATAATATTTAAAATAATATCATTATAAATTTCCTATTGATAGTTTCCAGATGAAGAATTCATGGACGGTGTTCAAAATGTAAAATATACACCAGCAATATATACACACTGCTACGATGCATCCGGTACTCGTCTATTCACAGCTGGTGGACCACTTCCAGCAAATTTTTATGGGAATTATGCTGGATTATGGCAATAATTCATAATTGTCGAATCAATTTTATCTTAAATTGATGTAAATTAATTTATAGGAGTTCCAGTGATGAAAATAGATTTATTTAATATTATGAAAATTCAATCTTCCGTGAAAGTAATTATTAGTTTAAATATTGTGTTATTTATTTTTGACAATTGATATTTTTATTGTAGTGCTAAATAATTTATTTAGTTGAAATTAATTTTAAATTCAAATTTTTATCATCACATGATTTTAAATTACTGACGATGAGTTGTTTTTGAGTTTACTCTTTACGAATCGATGTTCAGTTATAGCCGCCAGTTTGAAAATTTTATGAGGAGTAATGATAAATGGCATCGTCTCGGAGCATGACTCGGTTTACGTAGTTAATTTTTTAAACACCAGATAGCAAATATCTCACCGTTTCTATTTTGAGTAGGCTGTCACCGACTATGTGGATTAGGGTGTTTCAATTTTAGGTGACTTTTTTTTTTCAACGAAAAAACCGGCTGAAAACTTGCATGAAGGTGAGAACAGAAGCCTGTTCAAAGTGGAGCTCTTAATATTTCTAGTTCCCATATAACATAGGTGTCGTATTTTTCAGTTCCCCATTTTAGCTCGGCCGTATTCCTCACATATAA
>NW_025403397.1:0-1416 GCF_020080835.1 Cotesia glomerata
AGGATACTAGCAAGATAATACGGAAGGACCATAAGAAGAATGATTAAAAGGATAATATGTATGAGAGATTTTGAACATACGTAGAAAACTTTAATACTCGGAAGAATCAATTGATGATCAGAATCTAGATTGTTAAGAAAAAACGTTCTAAGAGCTAAATTGGGAGATAACATGAAGGCAAAAAATTGAGAAAGCTTATTACGATCACATTCAGAATAAATTTAAACGATTAAACCGAAGAGAAAATCACAGGGGATGATTTTACTGGATAAAGTTAAAGAGTTAAACTGCAGGAATTAAAAAAGTATAGAGCTAGGTTTAGGAAGAATTGGTAAGATAATTAAAGAACAAAGTCAAAAGAAAAAGTATTAAGCAGGATGAAATCCAGGTTGACTAGAAGAGAATTAAAAGCTATATTTCAAGGCTAGGTTTAAGAAAACATTGGGAAAGGATTATTAAATGGTCCAGATCAAAATGGATTATCAGGATTATTTCCTGGATAGTATTGAGAGGCTAGTTAAGAAACAAAGGACGATTTGAAAATTATTTACAGAATAATATCCAGGTCAACCTTTAGGAGTAAAGTGACTCATCAAGTTTAGATTAAAAGACAATTGACCGGATATTCGAAAGGACACAATCTGGAGGCTAATAAAATCGAATTAGAGAAATTCTTTGAGGTTAATTATAAGAGTATTGCTGGGAATCTCGCTCATAATCTCGCACGTGGTTTCGGTCGTGGCCTTGATCCTGATCTCGCTCGTAGTCTCGTTCGTGGTATCGCTAGTGGTCTTGCTCGTGGTCTCGCTCGTGGTCTCGGTCATGATTTCGCTCGTGGTCTCGCTCGTAGTCTCGCTCGTGGTCTCGCTCATGATCTCACTCGTTGTCTCGAGACAAGAAATTAATTTTTATCCTTCATTACGTATCCATTCATTAATTTAATTGCTTCTTTAAATTTTAAAATTAACTTTCCAGTTAAGTATTTAATTTTATTTTTAAGGTTACGCTATTTGTTTAAGCTATTAAAAATTAGAATTAATTAAAAAAGTAAACAAACAAAAGTAAATCGTGAAGTTGAAAATCGCGACGCAGCCAATGTTATTATTTATTCTTTTGTATTTTTTTTTAAATGTTAAATCTCGTATCTGATTGGTCAGCTAAAATTTTTAATAACTCAAAAACTACTCAAAATTTTCAGTAACGACTAAGTAGTTTTCTGCTCAGAATCGTTTCCTCTATCGAAATATTTTCGTTGTAAAAGTAATTTTGGATCACCCACAACATATATATATATATATATATATATATATATATATATATATATATATATATATATATATATATTTATATATTGTGACATTATTTTTAACTTACCGCTAAGAAAATCGAAGATTTTCAAAAATCCGAGGAAGTTAT
>NW_025403398.1:0-1415 GCF_020080835.1 Cotesia glomerata
TTAGAACTTTATTACAAAAAGATATAAAATAAAAAAATTAGAACGACGGTTGACCCTAAAGGCCATCCCTGCAACTTCCCGCTCATTCCGTACCTAGGTGCTAAAAATTGCACTTATGATGCTTTTGAGCTCTTCGAGCTCAAAAATACAATTTATTTCTTATTTTGAGTTCTTTGAGCTTGAAGAGATAGCTTTTCTATGCTTTTGAGCTCTTCGAGCTCAAAAGTCTGATAGAAGTTTCATAGAACAATATTTTTTTAATTTTCAAGCTGCAATAATTTTTGAATAAATCGTTCGGTTTTCACGTGGATAGCGGCATTTGACACAGTTTTTTCAGCTTCATGAAGAAACTCCAAGTTTGAGTTGATGAACCAAGAAAATTCGAAGTAATACCAAAAAAACACGTTTTTGTTCTCTTTCGTTCACAATATCTCTTGAACGAATTGACCAATTTTGACCGGCTTAAAGGTGATCGAAGTAATTTTTTATAGTAATACTGCTAATGCTAATGCTGATTAGTTTTTAAAATTGATCAGTGCAGCCAACCGCGATGAAATCGGTCGAGCCGTTTAAAAGTTATGAGAGGTTTACATACGGCCACACACACACACACACATATATATATATATATATATATATATATATATACTATTCTTATATATATATATATATATATATATATAATATACACAAACACATACATACAGACATACGGACATTATCGCGAAAACATACAGGTAAGCTTACTAGGACCTCAAACCATCACGATCAGAAGAGAACTCGATTTTCGACAAGCGGGGTAAAATCAATAACTCCCCGATTTTTGAAAATTTTCAATTTCCTTAGCGGAAAGTTATAAAAATTTTTTTCTTATTTTTTTAAAAATTTTTAAAAATTTCTCGAAATCTATCGGTCCGAATCGGTTCAAATTCACAGGAAATCTAAGCTTGAGGGAACTCTTTAGAACACAGTTTAGTTGATTCCGGTCAGTTTAGTCGTTCAAATGTTATAAGAGATTCACATAGTCACACACACACACACACACACACACACACACACACACACACACACACACACACACACACACACACACACACGCTCGGGGCAGAAGAGATACTGCTACCGGGCGCGTCTCCCCGAGCGGATGGGAGAACGCTCGCTGTCCTTGGATGACACTTAATCTCTTAGTTGATGAAGGAATTTACAGCGGGTAGGGAGGCAAGCAAAATAACCAAACAAAATAATAAGCTCCCGTGGACGAAACTCCCTTTTAATGGGGTTGGTCACACTAACTGACCTAGCAAGACGAATTGGTTTCTGCTGTAACTCACTGAAGGAGTGTCCGGAACCTGTATCGTAGTTTCCGACGATGCAGACCACGGCTGATGTGAAGCTTGCTCTCCCGAGGTGAAAGT